>NC_091962.1:1093534-1390763 GCF_031021105.1 Erythrolamprus reginae | reverse complement strand
ACACACACACATATATATATATATATATATATATATATATATATATATGTCACATGTTTAAGCTGAATTTGAAAATTAAGGGAGACTAGGATAGATCTATTTCGGCCTTATTTTGGCCTCATCAGCTAGCCATACCCACTGGGACTTGAACCTGCAACCTTTGCCTTGTAAGGCAGAGAATTATCCTCTAGGCTACAGTATCCAATCCCTTCAGCTCTGCACCAGGGAAGGGTTACATATTTTTGTGTCGAATCACCCTGGTGTATATATATATATGTGTGTGTGTGTGTGTGTGTGTGTGTATGTATGTGTGTATGTATGTATGTATGTAACCCTTCCCTGGTGCAGAGCTGAAGGGATTGGATACTGTAGCCTAGAGGATAATTCTCTGCCTTACAAGATCTCTCTCTCTCTCTCTCGAACAGGTTTAAACAGCCTCCTCTGAGTGCAGCTGCCTCTCTAGCGGGGCTCCCGCCATGCAATGCACCTAGCTAGAGGATGGCACAACACCTTCTGCAGTGTTTGAAGTGGAGCTGCCAGGCTTTGCAGTAGCCAAATTTGGCTTGCCTGTATTTTGCGCCACACCTGGCTCCTTTGTGCTCCTGGCGAGCTCGGCATCTGTTTGGCAAAGGTGCCTGCGGGACGGGCACCAACTTCCCCTTTGCCAATCAACGGCTGGCTCATATTTCTAAATTCTAAATTCACTTGGATTAGCCTGCAAATTAAGAGCAGCAGGTTCCATTATTTCTCTCTCTCTCTCTTCTAATACCCCCCCCCCCCTCGTGTAATTGGTAGATTTTGTTGCTGCTGGGGAGTGGAGGGACTTTTTCATTTAGTTTTTGCCATAATTTTTATTAATATTCTTGTACTTAGTTTATGTTTTATTGGATTTATATGCTGCCCCTCTCCAAGCACTCGAGGCGGCTTACAACATATAATTCAATTCATTTTTTTAAAAAAGAAATAGTTTTCATTGGATTATTTAGATTAAAAACAAAACATAAATAACATTGAAAACATTCAATATAGCATACAAAAAAAGAAAGAAAAGAGAAGAGACAAAAAAGAGAAAAAGGAAAAGGAAAAAGGAAAAAAAAAGAAAAAAATCACCACTTGTTTCATCAATTTCTATATATCCATTAAACACATCAAATAGTTAATTAATTCAACGGCTAATACGTACGGTAATATAGAGAAATAGAAAATAAAATTCCGGTTATTTAGTTGGTTTACATGTTTGTTATGCTTTCAACCGCCTATAATCAATCAAAGGTGTAATAACACATTTCATAGACATCAAACCATTCATTATTTATTTCTAAGAATTAATTTTTTATATAAGTTCCCACTTTTTATTTTTCCTCTACTTCATAGGTATGTATCTCAATTTTGTTTTTTCCTTGTTTCTAACCACTCATAAAAAGTGTTCCAAGTTTTATAATACTCAGAATAATATACAGTGGTACCTCGGTATTCGACCATAATCCGTTCCAGAAGTGTGGTCGAGAACCGATTTGGTCGAGTACCGAATTAATTTATCCCATAGGAAATAATGGAAGTGGGTTTAATTGGTTTCCAGCCCCTATTTCCTTTATTTCCTATGGGATAAAGATATGAGGTCTAAGCACTCCAAGCTGTAGTTAGGGTGGGGCAGTTTTGGGGGGGGGGGAGCTCCTTTCCTCAGTGGTTCGTCTTCCCTTTAAGCCAGGGGTCCTCAAACTTTTTACACAAGGGGCCAGTTCACTGTCCCTCAGACTGTTGGAGGGCCGGACTATAAAAAAACCCCTATGAACAAATCCTATGCACACTGCACATCTTATTTAAAGTAAAAAACAAAATGGGAACAAATACAATATTTAAAATAAAGAAGTAATTAAATAATTAAGTAATAAAGTAATTTAAACTTAAATCAACAAACTCCCTCCATTTCTCCTTCCTTCCCTCCCTCCATCCTTCCTCTCCATTTCTCTCTTCCCTCTTTCTTTCTTTTCTTCCTTCTCTCTCATTTGTTTCATTTTCCTCTCCCTCGTTTTCTCTCCATCATTTTCTCATTTTTCTCTTTTTTCTCTCTTTCTTTCCATCTATCCCCATCTTTCTCTCTTCCTCTCTATCTCTCCCTCTTTTTCTTTCTCTGTCCCCCTCTCTCTTTCTCTCACTCATTCTCTTTCTCTCTCCCTCTTTGTATCTCTCCCTCTTTCTCTCTCCCCCACCCCTCTCTCTCCCTCCTATCATCCCTGCTCTGTACTGCCTCCTCGCTCAGCAGCAGACCACGGTGAGTTGACAGGAGATTCGGGAGCTTATTATATCTATTGATAAAATCTCATGGGCTACCGCGGGCCTGATAAATTGCCTCAGTGGGCCGCATCCGGCCCCCGGGCCGTAGTTTGGGGACCACTGCTTTAAGCAGTTACACCAACTTTCTCTTTCCCGAGAGTAGCGACGGCAGAAGAGGCTTTCCTTAGAGCAGCAGCAGCGCCGGGAACGTGAGATGAGAAAGGGAAACCTCTGACGTTCCCGGCGCTGCTGCTGCTCTAAGGAAAGCCTCTGCTGCCGTCGCTACTCTCGGGAAAGAGAAAGTTGGTGTAACTGCTTAAAGGAAAGGAGCCCCCCCGAAACTGGCGGTATTGCAGCCGCCCCCCCCCCCCACTCCCTACAGCTTGGAGCACGACTGGGAGGCTGTTTAGTGGGCGGCCAGAATGGGCGTGTCGGATTCCGACTCCCATTCCTTCTCACCCCCCTCCCCTCATTTCGGATAATAAACAAAATTTTCTGTGGCTGTTCGGTATCCGAATTTTTGTTCAGATACCGAAGCAAATGTTTGCCGAAAATTTTGTTCGGTATCTGAAATGTACGAGAAAGGAAGCGTTCGAGTACCGAGGTACCACTGTAGTTCAATTCAATTCAATTTATTAGACTTGTATGCCGCCCCTCTCCGAGGACCTGGAGCAGCTCACAACATGCAATACAAACAATATGTATATAAATCTAATAGTTAAAAAACAGTAAACTAAAATCCCATTATATAAAAACAATCAGTCTACTCCAGTGTTTTTCAACCAGTGTGCCGCGAGACATGGTCAGGTGTGCTGTGAAGCTCAGAGAAAGAAAACAAGAGAGAGAGAGAGAGAAAGAAAGAGAGAGAAAGAGAAAACAAACAAGAGAGAAAGCAAGCAAGAAAGAAAGAGAGAGAGAGAGAAAGAGAAAGAGAACAAGAGAGCAAGAAAGCAAGAGAGAGAGCAAGAGAAAGAAAGAAAGAGAGAGAGAGAGAAAGAGAGGGAGGGAAGGTGGGAGAGAGAAAGACATAGAGGGAGGGAGGGAGGGAGAGAGAAAGAGAGCAAAAAAGAGAGAAAGAAAGAGGGATGGAGAGAGAGAAAAAAAGAGGAAGGGAGAGAAAGAGGGAGAGAGAAATAGAGCGAAAGGGAGGAAGAGAGAGAATTTTTTTGTCCAATATTTTTTTAGCCGCCTCCCCCCCCCCAACTCAATGTGCCCCGTGGTTTTGTAAATGTAAAAAATGTGCCGCGGCTCAAAAAAGGTTGAAAATCACTGGTCTACTCAATCACATCCATACATAACATTTAACGGTCAGAGAAAAGAGGGGGGCATGATCTAGCTGCCCCATGCCTGATGACATAGATGGGTCTTAAGTGTCTTGCAGAAGGCGAGGGTGGGGGCAGTACGAATCTCCGGAGGGAACTGATTCCAGTGGGACGGAGCTGCCACAGCGACATTGTTTCGTCGATAGGACCTGGAGAAGGCTGACTCTGTGGACCGCTGGGATTTGTGCGGCATTTCTACTTAAGTAGAGGTACCACTGTACTTATACAAACTACAATCCTATACTTAAGAGGGAGATTATGATCCCGCTATATAGAGCGCTGGTGAGACCACGTTTGGAATATTCTGTGTTCAGTTCTGGAGACCTCACCTACAAAAAGATATTGACAAAATTGAACGGGTCCAAAGAGGGGCTACAAGAATGGTGGAAGGTCTTAAGCATAAAACGTATCAGGAAAGACTTCACGAACTCCATCTGTATAGTCTGGAGGACAGAAGGGAAAGGGGGGACATGATCGAAACATTTAAATATGTCAAAGGGTTAAATAAGGTCCAGGAGGGAAGTGTTTTTAATAGGAAAGTGAACACAAGAACAAGGGGACACAATCTGAAGTTAGTTGGGGGAAAGATCAAAAGCAACATGAGAAAATATTATTTTACTGAAAGAGTAGTAGATTCTTGGAACAAAATTCCAGCAGACGTGGTTGGTAAATCCACAGTAACTGAATTGAAACATGCCTGGGATAAACAGATCCATCCTAAGATAAAATACAGGAAATAGTATAAGGGCAGACTAGATGGACCGTGAGGTCTTTTTCTGCCGTCAGTCTTCTATGTTTCTACTTGTTCGACAAAATAAATAAAATAAATAAAATAAATAAAATAAATAAAATAAATAAAATAAATAAAATAAATAAAATAAATAAAATAAATAAAATAAATAAAATAAATAAAATAAATAAAATAAATAAAATAAATAAAATAAATAAAATAAATAAAATAAATAAAATAAATAAAATAAATAAAATAAAATAAATAAAATAAAATAAATAAAATAAAATAAAATAAAATAAATAATAAAATAAAAATTTCCCATCTTCTGGCTGCCGATCCTTGGAAATCAAACCAAGATGTCCAAAACTCAGAGACTCGGGTCATTTTATTTCTCTATCACCATATCCTGAGCTCCCAGAATCCCCCACTGAAGGAAAGTCTTCTTCATCCGGATGGGTTGAAGGCTGAGATAAGGCAGGCCTGATCTACCAGCTTGTTCAGTTCAGGACTTTAAAAAGGCGGGTGGGTGGGTGGGTGGAGATGATGCCAGATTTCATTGCCAGACTAGTTTCTGGGTTCCGGTGCCCCAACATCCTGGCTCAATCTCACACGTAGTGGGAAGGTTTCTGGAGAAAAAAGCACATCCTTAGATCCGAGAGATTTCTGCTTTATCTGAAAGTAAAGGGAAAGGCTAAACTCCCCATACCAGGGCTGGGATTCAGCCGGTTCAGGCCGATTCGGGCGAACCGAATCCTACGAGGAAAGCAATGCAACACATTTTTTTTTCTCAGCCTACGGTAATGTACGAATGCGAAACTTTGGTTTGGTACCTTTACCTGTTAAACTTTGGTACAGTGGTACCTCTACTTAAGAACGCCTCTACTTAAGAACTTTTCTAGATAATTGTTTTATTTATTTTATTTATTGTTAGAGTTGAAAGGGACCATGAAGGCCATCGAGTTCAACCCCCTGCCCAAGCAGGAACCCTATAGCACACCAGTCAAGTGGCAGTTCAATCTTCTCTTTAAAATGTCCAGGGTGTTGGAGTTCACAACGTCCGCTGGTAGGTTGTTCCATTGGTTGATCACTCTGACCGTCAGGAAGTTCCTCCTTATCTCCATGTTGAATTTCTCCTTGGTCAGCTTCCAGCCGTTTTTCCTCCTCTGGCCCTCTGGTGCCCTGGAGAATAAAGTGATCCCCTCCTCTCTGTGACATCCCCTCGTATACTTGTAGACTGCTATCATGTCCGCTCTGGCCCTCCTTTTCTCTAGGCTATCCATGCCCAGTTCCCTCAGTCTCTCTTCGTAAGTCTTGGTTTCCAATTCCTTAATCATCTTGATTGCTTTTTTTTGCATCTTCTCCAGAGTTTCAATGTCTCTTTTGAAGTGTGGTGACCAGAACTGAATACAGTACTCCAGGTGTGGTTTGACCAGGGCGTAGTAGAGTGGTATTAAGACTTCCCTGGTCTTGGAGTGTATTCCCCTGTTGATGCAGCTTAGGATTGTGTTGGCTTTTTTAGCTGTTGCTGCACATTGTTGGCTCATGTTTAGTTGATTGTCCACCAAGACTCCAAGGTCTCTTTCGCAGTCGCTACTGCTAAGAGGGGTTTCAAGATTTTTTTGCCTCTTCATAATAATAATAATAATAATAATAATAATAATAATAATAGTAATAGTAATAGTAATAGTAATAGTAATAGTAATAGTAATAGTAATAGTAATAGTAATAGTAATAGTAATAGTAATAATAATATATTATTATTATTATTATTATTATTATTATTATTATTATTATTATTATTATTTATTAGATTTGTATGCCGCCCCTCTCCGAAGACTCGGGGCAGCTCACAACAATAATAAAACAGTGTGACAATTGTAAAAAAATCTAAAATTAAAAAAGCATCTAAAAACCCATTATTTAAAAACCATGCAACACACGCATACCATACATAAAACTATAAAAGCCTGGGGGAGATGTCTCAATTCCCCCATGCCTGGTGATATAGGTGGGTCTTAAGTAGTTTGGGAAAGACAAGGAGGGTGGGGGCAGTTCTGATTTCTGGGGGCAGTTGATTCCAGAGGGCCGGGGCTGCCACAGAGAAGGCTCTTCCCCTGGGGCCCGCCAGACGACATTGTTTAGTCGACGGGACCCGGAGAAGGCCAACTCTGTGGGACCTCATTGGCCCCTAGGATTCGTGTGGCAGAAGAAGGTTCCAGGGGTATTCTGGTCCGATGCCATGTAGGGCTTTAAAACCATTTTCTACTTAAGAACCCGAGCCCGGAAAAATTTCCCAGGAAATGAGAGCGGCACGAAGGCCTGGCCAGTTTCCTGCTATTCCCCCTTTTTTCCTCCTCCTCTTCTTCTTCTTCCTCCTCCTCCCATCCAAATTCCGAGCTTTTATTTCTTTCCTAATGGGTTTGCAGACATTATTTGCTTTTACATTGATTCCCCTGGGAAAAATTGCTTCTACTTACAAACTTTTCTACTTAAGAACCTGGTCAAGGAACAAATCAAGTTCTTAAGTAGAGGTACCACTGTACATTATTCAAATTGTCAGGAGTGCATGTGTAAATTTTGCCTTTCTTCAGACAGACAGCGTAGCTGCAGCAATGTTTCGAAATGGCGCCTGTAAGTGATGTATGTTACAAGCAGCGTGTCGTCACCAAATTTCTCACTGCGGAGAAAGAAACTGTTGGGAACATTCACAAACGTTTGTGTACAGTTGATGGAGAATCTGCAGTGGACAGATGTACGGTTAGTCGCATAAGACATTTTGAGGATGACAAAGAGGTGATTCGCACAGTGCAGAAATGGCTTTGTGACCACAACAAGGAGTGGTACCGACAGGGCATACATGCCCTTGTGTCTCGCTGGAGGAAGGCCTTAGAATGGGATGGAGATGACGTGGAAAAATAGGGAGTGTAGAAGAAACATCATTCTTTCTTGTGTGTAAGTTTCATTGTGTACAATAAATAATTGCTGAAGAAAAAAAATGTGGTGCATTACTTTCTGGGCGACCCTTATAATTTTACACCAGTAGTTGCAAGGACTGGCTGGCCATTCCCCCTCCTAGGAGTCTCAATGTGGCCCATTATGAATGCAGTTAAGTGAAGGGCCCATGCAGAGGCTTGGAGGGCAAAAAACGGATTTACTGGAACTTCCAGAAGTCCAGAAACGGTCCCATTTCTGGCCTCTAGAAGCCAGGGGAAGCCATTTTCACCCTCCCAGAGGCTCAAACACCTGAATAGACTGACAATGAAAATTAAAGCCAAGGAGGACTCAAAAGAGTTTTACAAAGTTTGGCTGAAATTCTATGAATGGTTTGAAAAAGAATACAGATATACCTGTAGATTTTAATATTTAACTAATTAAATCATTCATTAATTTAATTTAATTTAATTTACTAGGTTTGTGAGCCACCCAACTCTTTTCGGACTCTGAATTATTATTATTATTATTATTATTATTATTATTATTATTATTATTTATTAGATTTGTATGCTGCCCGTCTCCGAAGACTTGAGGCGGAATGAGATAAAAGGAAATGAGAAATACAATTGGTATAACCCAGGTGACAAAAACAGACAAAGGAGTCAGCATTAGATAGATAACATATACCAAAAGTTAAATTAGCAATAGAATGGAAATAGAAATAAAAGATTTAGGATTGTGATTGTAAAGAGTAAAATTGAGAGAAGTTTTTAATAATAATAATAATAATAATAATAATAATAATAATAATAATAATAATAATAATAATAATAATAATGATGTGGCAGGCCAAAACCTCCGAGCCGTCTAGCTTTGCCTCAAGAACTTGTGGCTGCCCAAGAAGAAACTCACAAGACAGCCATTTGTCCAGAAGTCTCCTATATAGGGGGTTGGACTAGAAGACCTCAAAGGAGCCCCTTATTTTATATTCTGTGTTTTGCTTGGGATTTGGAAACTTTGATGAGCTTCATCAGCCATACACTGTCTTCATATCCGCAAGAATCTGTTGGCACAACCCAGAAAGTGAATAACTCAGATAAGAAAGTAAGTAAGTAAGTAAGTAAGTAAGTAAGTAAGTAAGTAAGTAAGTAAGTAAGTAAGGAAGGAAGGAAGGAAGGAAGGAAGGATGGAAGGATGGAAGGAAGAATGGATGGAAGGAAGGAAGGAAGGATATATTATTATTATTAGTAGTAGTATTATTAGTATTATTAGTATTATTATTAGTATTAGTATCAGTATTAATACTACTACTACTAATAATAGTATTATTATTATTATTATTATTATTATTATTATTATTATTATTATTATTATTATTATTATTATTATGTCAGTATAACACAGCAAACAAGATCGCTATGCTGGATTTCATATTTCATCACCAGTCGGGCGCTTCCCAAGCACCTAGGGCTGCATGATGTAGCGGTGAATTAGGTTTGCCGATCCCAGTAAAGTGGCCTTTTGCAATTGACAGATGGAGATTTTGTCAATTCCGATGGTTTTCAATTGTCCACTGAGATCCTGTGGTACTGCGCCCAGCGTGCCAAGTACCACTGGGACCACCTTCACGGGCTTATGCCAGAGTCGTTGCAGCTCGATTTTTAGATCTTCGTATTTCACTAATTTCTCTAGCTGCTTCTCCTCAATTCTGCTGCCCCCTGGGATTGCGATGTCGATGATCCAAACAAACAATACTACTACATAAATCTTACTAGCCAAGGGATAGATCAATCAATCAGCTATTTGAAATAAATACTAGGACAGACTGAATAATTGACATTAAAAACATGGAATGCAATTCAGGCTACCTTATCAGTGTTTATAAGAGATACTATAAGCATTTGGATGCGCGGAAGCAAAAAAATCTCACGAGATTTCAACACGTTTTTGCTTCCTTCGCATACAAAGAAGCAAAAAACATGCTTGGAGACGCACGTAAGAGCACCGAAGCTGCGTGCCCGGCACACCAGTTGCAGCACTAATGGGAACATGCCCCTGGCCATGGCGAACCCTTTTCCCGGCCAAGGTGAAAAACCACATATTTTAGATGCTCCCTGTGCAGGTGAGCGTTTTATGCTTAAACCTTTCTGGAACAGTTTTAGTTTTCAACAGATAAAGATCTCTTGCCTTTATTTGTGTGCCACTCCCCGAAGATCCATCTGCCGTTATTAATTCAGTTTATACACCCTTGCCTGTCTCGCTATAAAATAATTGGACGGACCGTATCAAACAATTAGAAAGTGAAAAACGCGTTGGGCGTTGAAAGCATTAAAATTCCCGCAAACTGGGTTTTTTTTTTAAAAAAAACCAAACACCAATAGGGAAAGTCCTTGACTTACAACAGTTACTGTATTTTTCCCCCTTAAAAGAGGGTGAAAATATTTGCATTTTATACACCAAATACAGCCATTTTTGGCTGCCTGAAGCTCCGCCTCCATGTCTCATTTGTGAAAAAAATGGCCCCATTTTTCACAAAAAATGGGATGCCTAGAGGGTTTGGGAGGCCTGTAGAGAGGGTTACTGGGGGTTGGGGTGGATAAAAACCTTTTTTTCCTTACTCACCTCTTGGTGCGACTTATAGCCTGAAAAATACAGTAGTTTAGTTGTTTGGAGTTGCAACAGCACTAAAAAAAGTGGCTTATGACCATTTTTTGTACTTATGACATGTCTTTTTCATACTTATGACCATTTTTCATACTTATAGCCATTTTTCGTACTTGTGACCATTTTTCGCACTTACGACTTATGACCATTTTTCGTACTTATGACCATCTTTTATACTTATGGCCATTTTTCACACTTACGACTTATGACCATTTTTCGTACTTATGACCATCTTTCATACTTATGGCCATTTTTCGTACTTGTGACCATTTTTCGCACTTACGACTTATGACAATCTTTCGTACTTATGACCATCTTTTATACTTATGGCCATTTTTCACACTTACGACTTACGACCATTTTTCGTACTTATGGCCATCTTTCATACTTATGGCCATTTTTCGTACTTGTGACCATTTTTCATACTTATAGCCATTTTTCGTACTTGTGACCATTTTTCGCACTTACGACTTATGACCATTTTTCGTACTTATGACCATCTTTTATACTTATGGCCATTTTTCACACTTACGACTTATGACCATTTTTCGTACTTATGACCATCTTTCATACTTATGGCCATTTTTCGTACTTGTGACCATTTTTCGCACTTACGACTTATGACAATCTTTCGTACTTATGACCATCTTTTATACTTATGGCCATTTTTCACACTTACGACTTACGACCATTTTTCGTACTTATGGCCATCTTTCATACTTATGGCCATTTTTCGTACTTGTGACCATTTTTCGCACTTACAACTTATGACAATTTTTCGTACTTATGACCATCTTTTATACGTATGGCCATTTTTCACACTTACGACTTATGACCATTTTTCGTACTTATGACCATCTTTCATACTTATGGCCATTTTTCGTACTTGTGACCATTTTTCGCATTTACGACTTATGACAATTTTTCGTACTTATGACCATCTTTTATACTTATGGCCATTTTTCACACTTACGACTTATGACCATTTTTTGTACTTATGACCATCTTTCATACTTATGGCCATTTTTCGTACTTATGACCATTTTTCGCACTTACGACTTATGACAATTTTTCGTACTTATGACCATCTTTTATACTTATGGCCATTTTTCACACTTACGACTTATGACCATTTTTTGTACTTATGACCATCTTTCATACTTATGGCCATTTTTCGTAATTGTGACCATTTTCTGCACTTACGACTTATGACAATTTTTCGTACTTATGACCATCTTTTATACTTATGGCCATTTTTCACACTTACGACTTATGACCATTTTTCGTACTTATGACCATCTTTCATACTTATGGCCATTTTTCGTACTTGTGACCATTTTTCACACTTACGGCTTATGATCATTTTTCGTACTTATGATCATTTTTCATACTTATGGC
This sequence comes from Erythrolamprus reginae, assembly GCF_031021105.1. Taxonomy (NCBI): domain Eukaryota; kingdom Metazoa; phylum Chordata; class Lepidosauria; order Squamata; family Dipsadidae; genus Erythrolamprus; species Erythrolamprus reginae. The sequence goes on along the minus strand of NC_091962.1, from coordinate 1,379,438 downwards.
CATTTTTCGTACTTACGACTTACACTTTCCCATGGTCACATGATCAAAAGTCAGACGCATCTTTATGACTTGTTGCAATGTGCTGGGGTCATGTGATCCTCATTTTGCGACCTGACAAGCAAAAATCTGTGGGGAAGAAAGATTCACTTAACAACCGTGTTACTAACTTAACAACGGTGACAAGAAAAGTCATAATTTGGGGGCAGAACCCATTGAGCAATAGAAATTTCTCAGCAACAGAAATTTGGCACTCTGCTGTGGTCATAAGTCAAGAAGGACTGTACTAAACAGTACCAAAACATCAGGGAATGCCAAAGGGCTGATTCCAATTAAAAATTAGAAATTGCAATTGCTTATCTGCAGCCGCAAATCTCCCAGAAGTCCCTTTTGTGCAGCCAGGACTGTGTTTCCCTCTGCGGCGAGCGTGTTTTCAAAGTGTGTTTGTGCAGATTACGTGAAGTATTAGAAGTATTACATAAAAGTATCGCTACACTTACTGCCTCCAGTTTTGGTCAACCCAATATAAAAAAAAGATGTTGGGACTCTGGAAAGAGTGCTGAGAAGCACAAGAAAGATGATTTAGGGGGCTGGAGGATAAAACATCTCCGTTGCCAGAATTGGGTATGTCTAGTTTAATGAAAAGAGTGACCCAGATAGCAGTTTCCCAGTATTTAACAGATTAATAGAGTTGGAAGGGACCTTGGAGGTCATCTAGTCCACCCCCCACCCAAACAGGAGACCCCAAACTGTTTCTGTCCAGTCTCTTCTTGAAAGCCTCCAGGGATGAAGCTCTCACAACTTCTGCTCCATGGGTTGATTGTTCTTACTGTCAGAAAATTTCTCCTTATTTCTGTTCTGGTTGGCTCTGGCCCAGCTCCTGCCCCAGGGAATGTGGAGGTGGATGCAGGGGAAACTTCATCATGTCACAGGTCTGTGTTATTGCCAACAGAGTCAGTTCAGAGTTTAGTTTCCTCGGACGAAGAAGAAGGTGGGAGTGACTCGGCAGAGGGGGGCTTGGCACACAGCCCAGGCAGTCAATCTCCATTATCTTCCATTGATTCGGATGATGATGTTTTGGACCCACGCAAGCGCAGAATTATGCGTAGAAAAGACCAAGTAAGAACATATTACAGGAAATAAGGGAGGCCACCTGTGTTTGGGTGGGGTTCCAGTAATTAGGGCTGCTGCTATAAATAGTAGCATGTGGGTTTGGCCGTTGTGGAAGAGTATCTGATCGGAGTTCGTCAGGAATCCTGTGGTGTCTGGACTTTGTTGCTTTTTCATGCCTTGGAAACCAAAGCAGAGCAACATGTGTGTGTGTGTCTCACTTCGTTGGAAGGAGAAGGGGTGTGAAGTTTCTTCACAGCTGCTAGCTAAGTACTGAATGACTACTTAAGGGAAATTGTACCCGGTTGTTTTGGGACGAGTGCTCTTTGCAATGCAAAAAGAGTGCTCAGTTTATTTTGACTTTTGTGATAAAGAACATTGTTTTGAATTTTCAAATGTGTGCGCGTCTGAAATTTGTACCCTTGAATTTTCGGGAGGCTCCTACCAGAGAGCCTGGCAGAACAATTTCCAAGTTGAATCTCTCCTTGTTTAGTTTCCATCCATTGCTCCTTGTCTGGCCTTCAGGTGCCTTGGAGAATAGCTTGTCCCCCTTCTTCCTCTCTGGGGCAGCCCCTGAAATATTGGAAGATGCTCTCCTGTCTCCCCTGGTCCTTCTCTTCCCTAGACCAGCCAGGCCCAGTTCCTGCAATCGTTCATTGTATGCATGTCCAATCCCCTAATCCCCTTGGTTGCTCTTCTCTGCATTTTTTCTAGAGCCTTCACGTCTGTTTTATAGTGTGGTGACCAATGGATAGAAACTAATCAAGGAAAGAAGCAACCTAGAACTAAAGAGGAATTTTCTGATAGAATAAATCGATGGCTTTCAGAAGCTGTGAATTTATTTATTTATTTATTTATTTTATTAGATTTGTATGCCGCCCCTCTCCGTAGACTGTTCCAACACTGGATGTTTTAAAGAAGCGTTTGGACATCCATTGGTCTGAAATGGTAATTTGTAATTTTTGTAATTTATTTATTTTGTCAAACAATTATAGGGTGATAATTTGTACAAATCAAACATTAGATCAGTAATGATAAAAAGTAGACAATAGGACAGAGACGGTAGTCACAGTGGTGCGCTTATGCACGCCCCTTACAGACCTTTTAAAAAATGGGGAGAGGTCAATTGTAGATAGTCTAAGGTTAAAGAGTTAAAGGGTCTCCTGTTTGAGCAGGGGGTTGGACTAGAAGACCTCCAAGATCCCTTCACCTCTGTTATTTTGCTATTCTTCATTTGAGCCAATGCGTTCCAGAGGTCCTGATTGCAGCCAAGTTCTTGCGAAGCAGCAGCCCCAACCTTGAGCAATTTTATAAACAAATTGCAGGGCAGACAGGACGTGTTTTGCACAATGCAGCTAATTTACAAACTTAATCTGGGTTTACTCAATCTAAGCTCGCAGGCTTGGCTGAACCATCCACAAATCAGAGGTTGAGAGAGACATAAGCATAAATGAATATAATATTGTATTATATCAATACTTAGAAATACAGGGTTCCCTCGATTTTCGCGGGGGATGCGTTCCGAGACCGCCCGTGAAAGTCGAATTTCCGCGAAGTAGAGATGTGGAAGTAAATACACCATTTTTGGCTATGGACAGTATCACAAGCCTTCCCTTAACACTTTAAATCCCTAAATTACCATTTCCCATTCCCTTAACAACCATTTACTCACCATTATTACTGGTACTCACCATTGAATAAGACACTTAGTGATCCTGATATTTATAAACATAATTATTTATTAACAATAATTTTTTTTTGTTATATATTTGCAAAAATTATTAGTTTTTGACGTATGACGTATGATGTCATTGGGCGGGAAAAACCGTGGTACAAAAAAATCCTGCAAAGTATTTTTAATTAATATTTTTTGAAAAACCATGGTATAGGCTATTCGCGAAGTTTGAACCCGCGAAAATCGAGGGAACACTGTATATATATTAAGTAAAGGCATTATAATTAAGATCTTAGATGTATATAAATTATAATGACAATTAAAAATAGGTAAAACCAGTAAATAAGTGTAAAATGATAGCCGATATATGTACTGCAAAATATCCTTAAAAGTATAAATGTACGTATGTATAAATGTTTTGGTTTTGGTTTTTGGGTTCGTTTTGTATTATGTCTTACTTGTTTTTATTTTTTTAATGTATTTTGTAAGTATTTTTTAAAGTTTATAAACAAATAAAAATATTTTTTAATATAAAAAAGAGACTTAAGCAGAATCTTGCCAATCAAGGTTGGTTCTCCAAATCAGGAACTACTTTTAAAGCAGTGAAGGGCTGCAAAAAGGTTTACTACCGCACTGTGGGCTTGGCTTATTTTGTGGGTGTGCCTTGACAGCCATGTGACCAGATGGGAGTGGTTTGACAATCGTGTGACCTGGGGTGGCTTAAAGGTCATGTGACTGGCTTAAAGGTGGCCACCTTGACCTCACTCACATCAAGGGTTTGGGTTAGGGTGCCTGGCCTCTCCTCGCCTCAAAGAGATACAACTTCCCTATCTATTTACTCTTACTGAACATCCAAAATATACAGTGGAACCTCTTCTTACGAACTTAATTCGTTCTGTGACCAGGTTCGTAAGTAGAAAAGTTCGTAAGAAGAAGCAATTTTCCCCATAGGAATCAATGTAAAAGTAAATAATGTGTGCAACCCCATCCCAAAAGTCACCCCTTTTGCCTTGTACCGCTGGGAATCCCCACCTCTGGACTTCCGTTGCCAGCCGAAGCGCTCGTTCTTGCGTTGCTGGGATTTCCCCGAGCCTCCCCTCGCTGGGATTCAAAACAGCACCGGCAAAAATGAAGGGAATCCTAGCGAGGGGAGCCTCAGGGGAATCCCAGCAAAACAAGAGCGGGCGCTTCAGCTGGCAATGGAAAGCTGGAGACGGGGATTCCTAGCAAGGGGAGGCTCAGGGAAATCCTACCACTTCGGCTGGCAACGGAAGTCCGGAGACTGGGATTCCCAGTGAGGGGAGGCTTAGGAGAATCCCAGGAATGCAAGAACAGGTGCTTTGGTTGGCAACGGAAGTCCGGAGACTGGGATTCCCAGCAAGGGGAGGCTTAGGAGAATCCCAGGAATGCAAGAACAGGTGCTTTGGTTGGCAACGGAAGTCCGGAGATGGGGATTCCCAGCGAGGGGAGGGGAGGGGAAATCTCAGCGCTTCGGCTGGCAACGGAAGTCCGGAGGTGGGGCATCCCAGTGGCAGTGGCTCAGGTTCGTAAGGTGAAAATAGTTCGGAAGAAGAGGCAAAAAAAAATCTTAAACACCGGGTTTGTATCTCGAAAAGTTCGTTAGTAGAGGTGTTCGTAAGAAGAGGTACCACTGTACTATTTAACTGTATATATGCCATATGTGTACATACATATTACATTCAGGCACACAAAAATATACATTATCTACTATACAAACTGTACGCAGAGCTCTTCTAAAATTATACACATTCAACCTCATTTACTGCGATAGGAAAAACATACCCAGGGCCCAGAAGAGGAAAAAATAAATAAATCAATAAATGTTTTTCTACCGGTTCTGTGTACCTGGCCTAATTTTTTCTACCGGTTCTGCGTACCTGACCATACCCGTAGGAGCTCATTACTGCTTTAAAGGCTGTGCTGTGGCTTGGCATCAGATCTCAACCAGGTTTTGATTCACACTGAGCCAAAAATTGTTACAGGTATAATCTGATCTGCTACAGACCAACCAATGAAGGATGCAAAACAGCCCTGGTTTTGCTAGGTTCCAGACAGCTTACCTCTTTCTCTGCCTTGTTTTCCTTGGAGATTGAGTGTTCAGACGAGACAGGCTGGGGCAAAGAGGAGGGTGCGTCCAGAACAAAAAACTCTGCTTGATTTAATATAGATATTGATTTAAATTAAACCGACCAAGGGCAGTTGCTGTAACATGATGAGTCGGCAAGTTATTTTCCCTTTAGGTCATATTAAACTCTTGTTTCTCAACCTGGAAACTTTTAAGAACGCTAGACTGCAACTCCCAGAATTATTGGGGTTGGCTGGCTGGGGAATCCTGGGAATTGAAGTCCACCTCTCTTGAAGATGCCCAAATTGGGGAACATTGCATTGTGGGACTTGAGGTCTACCCCTCTTAAAATTATCAAAGTTGAGAAACGTTGCATTCTGGGAGTTGATGTCTATCCCTCTTAGTTGCCAAAGTTGAGAAATGTTGCATTCTGGGAGTTGAAGTCTACCCCTCTTAAAGTTATCAAAGTTGGGAAACATTGCATTCTGGGAGTTGATGTCTACCCCTCTTAAACTTATCAAAGTTGAGAAACACAGCATTATAATAATAATAATAATAATAACAACAACAACAACAACAACAACAACAACAACAACAACAACAGAATTGGAAGGGACCTTGGAGGTCTTCTAGTCCAATCTCCTGCTTAGGCAGGAAGCCCTACACTACTTGAGACAAATATTTATCCAACATCTTTTTAAAAACTTCCAGTGTTGGAGCATTCACAACTCCTGGAGGCAAGCAGTTCCATGGATTAATTGTTTTAACTGTCAGGAAATTTCTCCTTAGTTCGAAGTTGCTTCTCTCCTTGATTAGTTTCCACCCATTGCTTCTTGTTCTATCCTCAGGTGCTTAGGAGAACAGCCTGACTCCCTCTTCTTTGTGGCAACCCCTGAGATTCTGGGAGTTGATGTCTACCCGTCTTAAAGTTGGCAAAGCTAAGAAACATTGCATACTAGGAGTACATTGGAAACTTGGGGTTCAATTGTGCTCGTACAGCAAGGACTACCAGTATACACCCCTATGAAACTACCAGGACTTGAAACTTGGCCTTTACTGCACACAATTGTAGGAGAAGGCCTGGCAGAACTTGGGCGGCATCGGCGTCAAAAAAGGGAACCAGTCTAGAATCCCTAGGTAGCCACAAACGAACTAAATCCAACTTCCCTTGAGTAATGTGGATCTATTTTATTTTTATTTATTTATATATACATTATTTGTCATACAAGTATAGAATTATAGTTTGTATTAACATAGCAAGGTATAAAGAGGTGATAAAAAGAATAATAGGACAGAAGGACAGAGATGGTAGGCACAACAGCTGCTCCAAGTCTTCGGAGAGGGGAGGCATACAAATCTAATTAATAATAATAATAATAATAATAATAATGATGATGATGATGATGATAATGATAATGATAATGATAATGATAATGATAATGATAATGATAATGATAATGATAATGATAATGATAATGATAATGATAATGATAATGATAATAATAATAATAATGCTCTTATACACTCCCCTTACAGACGTCTTAGAGAGGTCAACAGTAGATAATTTAAGGTTGAAGATTTTGAGGTTAGGGGAAGAAACAACAGAGTCAGGTAGTGAGTTCCAAGCATTGATCACTCTGTTGCTGAAGTCATATTTTCTGCAGTCAAGTTTGGAGCGATTTACATTTAGTTTGTATCTATTACGTGCTCTTGTGTGGTTGTTGTTGAAGGTGAAATTGAAGTAGTCACTAATAGGAAGGACGTTATAGTGTACGAACTTATGAACAACAGTTAAATCAGTTCAGAGGTGACATAGTTGTAGATTGTCTAGCAGTAGTATTTGAAGTTGGGAGGAGTGCAGTAGTTTGTTTCGAGAGGAGGAGTGAAGGACTCTACTTGTGAAGTATTTTTGGACTCTCTCAATTGTGTCAATGTCAGTTATTCAATGTGGGTTTCATACAGGCGAGCTGTATTCGGGTATTGGTCTGACAAATGTTTTGTAAGATCTGGTTAGTAGATCAGTGTTTTTAGAGAAGGAGCTACATAAGATTAGGTTTGTAACATTTAGTGCTTTTTTTAGCGATGTTGTTACAGTGAGCTCTGGCACTTAGGTCATTGGGTATGAGTACTTCAAGGTCTTTGACAGGGTGAGGGTTAGCTATGAGTTCGCTACTTCCAAATATGTATTTGGTATTCTGATTATTTTTACCAATGTGTAAGACAGAGCATTCGCTGGTTGATATTTGTAGTTGCCAGTTGTTAGACCATTCAGCTAGATGATCAAGGTCCTTTTGAAGGGTAGCAGCATTGTCAGTACTATTAAATACGGTAGTTTAACATAAATCAGCAAAGAGAACACAGTTGCTTGTAATGTAGAATGAAGAGAGTTGGTCCTAAGACACTGCCCTGAGTGACTCCACTGTTGACAGGAGCAGGATCAGATATGGCGCTTCCTATTTTGACCACTTGTCTGTTATACAAGAATGCTATTAACCAATCATGTAGTGGTCCAGAAATGCCATAGGATTTTAGTTTATGAAGCAGTTTGTCCTGAAGTACAGAATCGAAGGCTTTACAAAAGTCAATGTAGATTGCATCTATTGATTTACCCCGATCAATTTCAGCAGTCCATATATTTTTGCAGTGTAACAGTTGTAGATTACAGGATAGCTTTTTTCCGAAGCCAAATTGTTTGTTGGAAAGTAGGTTTTGAGTTTGGTTGATATAGAGCAGTGTTTTTCAACCAGTGTGCCGTGGCACACTAGTGTGCCGCGAGACATGGTCAGGTGTGCCGCGAAGCTCAGAGAGAAAGAAACCAAAAGAGAGAGAAAGAAAGACAGAAAGAAAGAAAGGGAGAGAGAAAGCAAGCAAGAGAGAGAAAGAGCGAGCGAGTGAGAAAGAGAACAAGAGAAAGAAAGAGAGAAAGAGAGAGAAAGAAAGCAAGAGAGAGAAGGGGGAGGGAAGGAGAGAGAGAGAAAGACATAGAGGGACATAGGGAGGGAGAGAGAAAGAGAGCAAAAAAGAGAGGAAGGAAGGGAGAGAAAGAAAGAGGGATGGAGAGAGAGAAAGAAAGAGGAAGGTAGTGAGAGAAAGAGGGAGGGAGAAAGAAATAGAGCAAAGGGGAGGAAGAGAGAGAGAGAATTTTTTTGTCCAAACTTTTTTTAGCGCCGCCCCCCCCCCACGCTCAATGTGCCCCAGGGTTTCGTAAATGTAAAAAATATGCCGTGGCTCAAAAAAGGTTGAAAATCACTGATATAGAGGAAGTAAGGGGCGTGCATATCTAGTCTTGGTTCATTGAGAGTTGGTTTAGGTTTGAGGAGGATTGAATGTTAGGATAGTTTTGATGTTGTTTTGGAGCAGTGGTCCCCAAACTACGGCCCGGGGGCCGGATGCGGCCCGCTGAGGCAATTTATCCGGCCCGTGGCAGCCCACGAGATTTTATCAATAGATATAATAAGCTCCTGAATCTCCTGTCAACTCACCGCGGTCTGCTGCTGAGGGAGGAGGCAGTACAGAGGCAAGGGGCGGGGAGGATAGGAGGGAGATAGAGAGAGAGGGAGAGAGAGAAAGAGTGAAGATACAAAGAGGGAGAAAGAGAATGAGTGAGAGAAAGAGAGAGAAAGAGGGAGAGATAGAGAGGAAGAGAGAAAGGGGGATAGATGGAAAGAGTGAGTGAGAGAGAAAAGAGAAAAACGAGAAAATGATGGAGAGAAAACGAGGGAGAGGAAAATGAAACAAATGAGAGAGAAGGAAGAAAAGAGAGAGGGAAGAGAGAAATGGAGAGGAAGGAGGGAGGGAGGGAGGGAAAGAAGAATGGAGAGAGTTTGTTGATTTAAGTTTAAATTTACTTGTTAATAAAGAAGTATAAATTACTTTATTACTTAATTATTTAATTACTTCTTTATTTTAAATATTGTATTTGTTCCCATTTTGTTTTTTACTTTAAATAAGATTTGTGCAGTGTGCATAGGGATTTGTTCATAGGTCTTTTTAATAGTCCGGCCCTCCAACAGTCTGAGGGACAGTAAACTGGCCCCCTGTGTAAAAAGTTTGGGGACCCCTGTTTTGGAGGATATGGTTTAGGGTTGGTTGATCTTGGTTGGTGGTGGATTGGAGGTGTGGATGATTTTGGTTGATGATGGTTGCAGGGTTGGTTGGTTGGCTGGTGGGATACAGGTCTTTGCTTTGATGTAACCCAACATGGTGATCAAAGTAAAGGTTGGTTTGTCCTTAGTCTGGGTGTTTTTTAAGATCAGCTCTGAGTTCACGGGATTTGATATGTTGTAATATTGATAAATCAGGCCTTGAGCGTAGTATTTCTGGAGTCATTTCTGTTAATAGAGTTTATAGTGTTGATGAATATTCATTTGCTGAGTTCAGTTTTGCAGACGACTCTACAAAATTTAGGTGCTATTGAGCTATCTCTGTATTTAAATTCAGGGTCATCTCTAGATACTTCAATTGTTGCCTCTGCTGGTAATTTTGGTACAATAATCTTACGTATCTTATCTATATCTGGTTCATTTGTGACATCAAGACCAAATAGAATGGCATTATTGTGTTTCTGCTCTTGTTCAAGAGTGTCTTTGATAAGTAAGGATATATTGTTTGGGTTGTTGAACTTGGGTGTATGGTGGAGGTGGCTGAGGTGCTTATTGATGAGTTGGAGTAAGATTATGATTGTTTGAGTTACCGTTTGGTTGAACTGAAATTTTATTATCCAGAGATGTGAAGTATGATTCTAAGCGGGCTTCAATTCTTAATTCCATAGAATCAATGTATTTTTTTTGAGATGTGTTCTGTCGGGCTCTCTGGTAGACTCCTCCCGAAAATTCACAGGTACAAATTTCAGACACACACACGTTTGAAAATTCAAAACAATGTTCTTTATAATGAAAATTCACTTAAACCAAACCCTCTTTTGGTATAGCAAAGAGCACTGGTCTCCAAACAAACTGGTAATTTGTATAAGTCCCTTATCAGTTCTGAGATACTTAGCTTGCAGCTGTGAAGCAATTCACAGTCCTCCTTCTTTCACAAAGTGAAACACACTTTGCTCTGGTTTAGTTTCAAAGCGGGGGGAAATCAGCACACAAAAGGTCAAAGTCAGCAAGGCAGGCACGAAACACAACAATCAGATAATCCTCCACAATGGCCAAACCCACAGGCTGCTATTTATAGCAGCCTCACTAATTACCACAGCCCCACCCAACCACAGGTGGCCTCATTTTCTTTGATAATAATCTCTCAGTTGTTGCGCCTATGCATCGCTCTCCGGATGTGTGGCTGTATCATTAACTCTTGTTCTGAATCCAAGGAGGAGCTAGATAATTGATCTCCTTCTGAGCTGTCTGCCACACTCTCCTCCTCCCTGTCACTCATGTCTTCTTGGTCAGAGGAGCCTTCATCAGCAGATTCCACCGGGGGCAAAACAGGCTTGCAGCATGTGGATGTCTCCCCCATATCCACAGTCCTTGGGGCAGGAGCTGGGCCAGAGCTAACCACAACAGAGATGATAAGGTTATTTCTAAGTATTATTTTTGGGTTGTTATTGTAGTTTCTCGGTTACTGAATTTAGAAGAGAAGACGATTAAGTCATCAAGGTAGACATGATATAGAAAAGTGAAGAAAAGTGGGAGATTTTTGAAGGAAATTGGTGACATTCTTATTAATTTTGAGGCATGTGTGGTGGGCAAAATTAAGACATAGTTGGCATTCATTGTATTCCTCTGTATCATTGGTGAATTTGTTATATTTATAGCATGCATCATTTTTATTTTCATCCATTTGGGGGTACAGTATTTGAATGTAGAGGTTTTAGATTTTTGGCTTAACTTTGATGAATTATGAAGGATGGTACTACTGTACTAGGCTCCTGGAGGTTTGGATGGTTTTGCTGGTTACTGGGAGCTTTCTGTAACCTCTGTGGTTTCTGAGTGGCTCAGCTGGATTGCTGGTACCTTTCCCAGCCACTAGGGGGCATTAGAACGTCACTGCCAGATTTTAGTCACTTTAAAACTAATTTTTTTCTCTTTTGTGTTTGGGGGTCAGTCATGCTATAATATACTATATAAATTAAAATTGGATTAAAATCAGATCTTTGAGATCCAATAAGAGGTTTATTTTACTTTACCATCAGGAAAAAAATATATCTGCAAAAATTTGTCTTTAACCTTTTATTTCTTATATGCATTTGAATTGGAATATGTATTTTTATTTTTAAGAGACATAGACTTAAATTAATTGAGCATGGGAAATACCAATACAGGAAACCGCAAAACTTTTTATTATGTAGAATTACGTATAAAACATAATAAGGAAAGAAGGAGAGAGCAAGGTATCTCTCTAACCCTTTTTTAAAAATTTGTAGGTACAGTGATACCTTGTCTTACAAACTTAATTGGTTCCAGGACGAGGTTCTTAAGGTGAAAAATTTGTAAGACGAAACAATGTTTCCCATAGGAATCAATGGAAAAGTAATTAATGTGTGCAAGCCCCAAATTCACCCCTTTTGCCTCGAAACCCCACCTCTGGACCTCTGTGTTTTTGCGATGCTGCAATTTCACTGAGGTTCCCCTCGCTGGGAAACCCCACCTCCGGACTTCTGTTGCTAGCGAAGCGCCTGTTTTTGCACTGCTGGGATTCCCCTGATGGGATTCTCCCGCAGCATCACAAAAACACAGAAATCCAGAGGTGGGGTTTCCCATGCAGGGGAGCCTCAGGGGAATCCCAGCAGCGCAAAAATGGGTGCTTCGCTGGCAACGGAAGTCTGGAGGCAGGGCATCCTAGCGGCGGCAGTGGGTTTGTAAGGTGAAAATAGTTTGTAAGAAGAGGCAAAAAAATCTTAAACCCCGGGTTTGTATCTCGAAAAGTTTGTATGACGAGGCGTTTGTAAGATTAGGTATCACTGTATTTGTGTTTGCTTTTTGTATTTGAATTTATATTGTTTAATAAAGTAATTTATTTATTTATTTTTAAAAGTTGTCAGAAACTTTCAGCACTTTTAAAGATCATCAGAGACTAAAGAGGAATCACTTGGTCTTTGTTAAATTAATGAGCCACGTGTTAATGGCAGCCACCTTGTTTACAATTGGAGGCAGTTGGGGGTTTGAGGCTGAAATAAGATTGAAACTCGGAATCCTAAATAGTTTTGTTGTTGATTTACTCCTGCTACCTTTGGGGCTAACACTTGCTTTCTTCACTTCAGGGCTTTGATTTGCAGATCGAGGTAGACTAGCCGCAGGAGGGGTGGGTGGGAGGGGAACTTTTCCCCTTTAAAAATTACTTCTTTATGTAGCTGCTTGCAAAAGGGGTTGGTTTTAAATCTTAAGGTTTGGAGGAAGGAAAGAGTCTTTCTGTAAGTCTCACACTACTTATCAGAGCTTACAAAACTTTCGCCAGACCCATCCTCCAATACAGCTCATCTGTTTGAAACCCATATCGCATCTCGGACATTAACCCCCTTGAAAATGTCCAAAGATACTTCACCAGAAGAGCCCTTCACTCCTCCACTCGAAACAGAATCCCCTACGAAACTAGACTTAAAATCCTGGGCCTAGAAAGCTTAGGACTACGACGTCTTCAAACATGATCTCTAAGTATTGCCCACAAGATCATAAGCTGCAACATCCTGCCAGTCAATGACTACTTCAGCTTCACCCACAACAACACAAGAGCACAGAACAGATTGAAACTTAATATTAACCGCTCCAAACTGGAGTGTAAAAAATGTGACTTTAGTTATCGAGTTGTCGAAGCGTGGAACTCATTACCGGACTTTGTAGTGTCATCCCCTAACCCCCAACACTTTACCCTTACACTATCCATGGTTGACCTGTCCAGATTCCTAAGAGGTCAGTAAGGGTCGTGCATAAGTGCACTAGCGTGCTTTCCGTCCCCTGTCCTATTGCTCTCCTATATCTCACATATCTTTCTTCTATTCCTATATCTTTTCTTCTATTCTTTCATTGATATATTTTATCCCTATATCTTCTCTTCTATTCTTTTTTTGATATATTTTATTACGCTGGCAACTTTAAGACTTGCGGACTTCAACTCCCAGAATTCCCTAGCTGGCACATGCAGGCTGAGGAATTCTGGGAGCTGGAAGTCCCGCCGGTCTTCAAATGGCTAAAGTCAGAGCCCCCTGGTCTTGCCGCATCCTCTCCGAGGGAGACAGGCTTCTCTGGATGGCTTCTTTGGAAAGAAAACAACTCTGGGCCGCAGCGAAGTTGGGGGCCGGTTGTGACATTTGGGAGCCCTTCCAAAATTCTCCAGCAGAAACTTTGAAGTTTACAAGCTCTTCCCAAGCCTCCCAGGCCCTGCTTGACCCATAGAGCCTCCCTCCCGCAGGGAAGGGGTTAAAACTCCAGAAACGTTTCCCTCCCCAAGGGTGCACAACTGTGCAATCCAGATTTGGGGGATCCCAGTCACCCCCAACTCCAACAAACCCACCCCAAAAGTTTATTGCAAAGATTTGGGGAAAGGGGGCGGCAGCAGCTGGAGAGACAGAGGGAAGCTCGGCCTCTCTGCCCCACATCTGGAATTCATTTTTGGGAATCCAGCATCGAGGACCCCACCCAGCTGCATTCTTCTGCAGTGCGTGTGTATTTGTGTGTGTGTGTGTGAAAGAGGGAGGGAGAGAGAGACAGATCAGGTTTGGCAGTGACTCATCCAAACTGGAGTGGTTTTTAAAAAAAAAAAAAAATTAAAGGAAGAAGGAGGAGAAGGAAAAAAGAAAGAAAGGCCCGGATGTTCACTTCTGCCAGCCTCCAAAAAGGGAATTTATTCTGTCTGGGCTGGGGCCAGAACAGCTCTGCACATTTGCAGGTTGTGGAGGAACTTTGGGAAAGTTTTTCCCTTACCCCTGCCTGAAGAGGCACAAACACAGGAACACACCCACTTCCTCAGCTTCAGCTCTCTCTCACACTCACTCACTCACTCACTCACTCACTCACTCACTCACTCACTCACTCTCACTCTATCTTTCTGTCTCCCTGGCACTTTCTTTCTCTCTCTCTCTTTCTTTCTTTCTGCCTTTCTGTCTCTCTAGCACCCTTTCTCTCTGTCTCTTTCTCTCTAGCACTGTTTCTGTCCCACCCTTTCTCTTTTTCTGTCTTTTTCTCTCTCTCTCTTTCTTTCTTTCTTTCTTTCTTTCTGCCTTTCTGTCCCCCTAGCACCCTTTCTCTCTGTCTCTTTCTCTCCAGCACTGTTTCTGCCCCCCCTTTCTCTTTTTCTGTCTTTCTGTCTCTCTCTCTAGCACTCTTTCTTTCTTTCTTTCTTTCTTTCTTTCTTTCTTTCTTTCTTTCTTTCTGCCTTTCTTTCTTTCTTTCTTTCTGTCCCTCTAGCACCCTTTCTCTCTGTCTCTTTCTCTCTAGCACTGTTTCTGCCCCCCCTTCTCTTTTTCTGTCTTTCTGTCTCTCTCTCTCTAGCACTCTTTCTGTCTCTCTCTCTTTCTCTCTAGCATTCTTTCTGTCCCTCTAGCGCTCTCTTTTTCTCTCTCTTTCTCTCCCTCTGTTTCGGCCTTTCTGTCGCTCTCTCTCTCTTTTCTTTCTCTCTCTTTCTAGCTGTCTCTCTTTTCTCTCTCTCTCTCTTTTCTTTCTAGCACTCTTTCTGTCCCGCTAGCATCCCCTCTCTCTCTGCCTTTCTGTCTCTCTCTAGCACCTTCTATTTCTCTCTCTCTTTTCTTTCTCTCTTTCTAGCTCTCTCTTTTTCTCTCTCTCTTTTCTTTCTAGCACTTTTTCTGTCCCTCTAGCACCCTCTTTCTTTCTGCTTTTTTCCTCTCTCTAACACAACTTTTTTCTCTCTTTATTTCTCTTTCTCTCTCTTTCTCTTTCTGTCTTTTTGTCTAGCGTTCTCTTTCATAGAAACATAGAAGTCTGACGGCAGAAAAAGACCTCATGGTCCATCTAGTCTGCCCTTATACTATTTTCTGTATTTTATCTTAGGATGGATATATGTTTATCCCAGGCATGTTTAAATTCAGTTACTGTGGATTTATCTACCACGTCTGCTGGAAGTTTGTTCCAAGGATCTACTACTCTTTCAGTAAAATAATATTTTCTCATGTTGCTTTTGATCTTTCCCCCAACTAACTTCAGATTGTGTCCCCTTGTTCTTGTGTTCACTTTCCTATTAAAAACACTTCCCTCCTGGACCTTATTTAACCCTTTAATATACAGTATTTAAATGTTTCGATCATGTCCCCCCTTTCCCTTCTGTCCTCCAGACTATACGGATTGAGTTCATGAAGTCTTTCCTGATATGTTTTATGCTTAAGACCTTCCACCATTCTTGTAGCCCGTCTTTGGACCCGTTCAATTTTGTCAATATCTTTTTGTAGGTGAGGTCTCCAGAACTGAACACAGTATTATTCCAAATGTGTTTTTTCTCTCTCTCCCTTTCTGCCTTTGTCTCTCTTTCTAGCACCTTCTCTTTCTCTCTCTCTCTTTCTAGCACTCTTTTTCATATCTGTCTTGTTCTCTCTAACATCCTCTCTCTTTCCTTTCCTTTCCTTTCCCTTCCCTTCCTTCCTTCTTCCTAAAGGTTGACTCAGCCTTCCATCTTTCCAAGGTTGGTAAAATGAGGACCCAGATTGTTGGGGGCAAGAGGCTGGCTCTGTAAACTGCTTAGAGGGGGCTGTAAAATGTTCTGATTTCCTTCCGCTGCTGGTTCGCTTCCCATGCGCAGTGCGCAGTGCTGAAAACCCAGCTCGTACACATGCGCAGAAGCAAAAAAAAAAAAAAAGCCCCTAGTTCTGCACGTGCCCAGAAGCAAAAAACAAAATGGCGGCACCAAAGAAATCCAGTTTAGGGATGTGGTAGGCCTCGATTGCAGCCGCTTCCAACGACTGAGGCTGCCAAGTTACGACCGGTTCCATAGAACCGGTCCGAATCGGGAGAAACGCAGTACCACTACTGTGAAGAGATATATAAGTCGAAGTGCTCTTCCTATAATTCCCTCATCATTCATCCCTCCTTTTTCCTCGTTTCTTCCCTGAGGCACATCGAAGGATTTTTTTTCCCAATTGCTTTTTAAAAAAATTTATTTATTTATTTATTTATTTATTTATTCATTCATTCATTCATTTATTTATTTATTAGATTTGTATGCTGCCCCTCTCCATACACTCGGGGCGGCTCACAACACAATAAAAACAGTTCATGACAAATCTAATAATTTACAATTTAAAATATTTAAAAAACCCCATTATTAAACAGACAAGCATACCATACATAAATTGTATAGGCCCGGGGGAGATATCTCAGTCCCCCCATGCCTGACGACAAAGGTGGGTTTTAAGGAGTTTACGAAAGGCAGGGAGGGTAGGGGCAGTTCTAATCTCTGGGGGGAGCTGGTTCCAGAGAGTCGGGGCCACCACAGAGAAGGCTCTTCCCCTGGGGCCCGCCAACCGACATTGTTTAGTTGACGGGACCTGGAGAAGGCCAACTCTGTGGGACCTAATTGGTCACTGGGATTCGTGCGGCAGAAGGCGGTCTCGGATATATTCTGGTCCGGTGCCATGAAGGGCTTTATAGGTCATAACCAACACTTTGAATTGTGACCTGAAATTGATCGGCAACCAATGCAGACTGCGGAGTGTTGGCCCATGATTGCTCTCGCAGCTGCATTCTGCACAATCTGAAGTTTCCGAACACTTTTATTTATTTTATTTATTTATTATTTGGATTTGTATGCCGCCCCTCTCCGAAGACTTTTCCAGGCTTGAATGCTGAAAAATGGAGCTTTGTCCCAGGAACATGGACAGCGAGGGCCGCACCCGACCAACTTCACAAACACCACGTCCCATAGTGCCCGGCCATGCCCCCGGCCTTTAAAATGGGCTCCGAGAAAGAGATGCCCTGTTCAGCTGCATTTAAAGCGAGCAAAGGTGAAGCAAAGCGGAGCAGTGTAGAAAGGCGTTGGCCGCCCTTCCTATTTGAAATGCTTTTGTTCTGAGTCATTTTAGATCGCAGGCCTCGTCTGTGCATCTGGTGGCAGGGAGTTCCACAGGGCCGACACGC
Organism: Erythrolamprus reginae; assembly: GCF_031021105.1. Classification (NCBI taxonomy): domain Eukaryota; kingdom Metazoa; phylum Chordata; class Lepidosauria; order Squamata; family Dipsadidae; genus Erythrolamprus; species Erythrolamprus reginae. The sequence continues at coordinate 1,362,547 of NC_091962.1, read as the reverse complement.
CATTACGCCAGCAAATTCGTTTTTCTTTTGCTTTCTTTCTCCAGCTGGCTTCAAGCTTCCATGGAGATGCTTGTTTTGCTGGCTTAAAGAGGCTTCTTTCTCACTTCAAAAACGTGGCAGCTTGTCTTCTGCGGCTCCCTTCCTGGCCTACCCTGACAGCACCATTGGTAATGGAGTACCTTTCTTCTTTTTGATTAATTCCCCGTTCTTAACCGCAGGCCGGTTTTGAGCCAGAGAGAGAGAGAGAGAGAGAGAGAGAGAGAGAGAGAGAGAGAGACAGAGAGACAGAGAGAGAGAGAGAGAGAGAGACAGAGAGAGAGACAGAGAGAGAGAGAGAGAGAGCGAAAGATCCACCGAAAGGGATCTCGAGATCGTCGCTTAAAAAAATAGAAACAGCCACCAGTTTTCTGTTAGCTATGATGATTTTTTAAATCTCCATTTTTAATACTTTTTTTCTTAGGAGAAAGTTCTCAGCCTTGGATAGACTTTGCTTGCAGACAGATATTTATATGATAAGGGCAGTGACACAGGGTCTGTTTTTTGCTATTTTTTGGAGTATAAAACACACCGGAATATAGTTTTGGGAGAGGAAAACAGGGAAAAGAATCTGCTTGCCAGGTATTCATCTGACCAGTGTCCTTAGTCTGGTCAGCTTCAGCACATTATTTTATCCCCTGGTTAGGGCTTTAAAAAAACTTTATTCGAGAGAGTAACAATGAAAGAGCTTCCAAGCCAGTAAGAGCTGGGAACACCGTTAGCACCTGGAAAGAAACATTTGGAGCAAGTAGAGCAATGGAAAAAAAACCCTGCAAAGACTTAGGGCTTGGAAAACATTCTTTGCAGAGAATAACAATGAAAGAGCTTGCAAGCCGGTAACAGCTGGGAACATTGTTAGCACCAGTGAAGAAACTTACTCGGAGCAAATTAGAGCAATGAAAAAAACCCTGCAAAGACTTAGGGCTTGGAAAACATTCTTTGCAGAGAATAACAATGAAAGAGCTTGCAAGCCGGTAACAGCTGGGAACATTGTTAGCACCAGTGAAGAAACTTACTCGGAGCAAATTAGAGCAATGAAAAAAACCCTGCAAAGACTTAGGGCTTGGAAAACATTATTTGCAGAGAATAACAATGAAAGAGCTTGCAAGCTGGTAACAGCTGGGAACAATATTAGCACCGGGTTACGAAGAAGCGTACTCGGAGCAGGTTAGAGCAATGAAAAAACCCTGCAAAGACTTAGGGCTTGGAAAACATTCTTCGCAGAGAGAAACAATGAAAAAGCCTGCAAGGTAAGAGCTGGGAAGATAGTTAGCTGCTAGTTAGGGCTGGGAAAAAAGCTACATTCAGAGTATAAGACGCACCCAAATTATCAGCCTCTTTTAGGGAGGAAAAAGGTGCGTCTTATACTCTGAAAAATACGGTAAGTTTCAGAAAGAAATGTGATTTTTCACTCTGGTAGAATAGAAATAATAGAAATAGAAGTACTAGATAAAGAAGGGGAAAAAAAGAAATAGAAATAGTACTGGATAGATGGAAGGGATCTTGAAGGTCTTCTAGTCCAGCCCCCTGCCCATTTCAGACAACAAATGGTGGCTGTCTAGTCTCTTCTTAAAAACCTACAGTGATGGAGCGCCCACAATTTCTGGTGGCACTGGTTAATTGTTCTCACCGTTAGGAAATTTCTCCTTAATTCCAGGTTGCTTCTCTCTTTTCCTTTCCATTGTTTCTTGTCCTGCCCTCCAGTGCCTTGGTAGACCTCCCTCCTCCTGTTTGTGGCAGCCCCTTAAATCCTGAAATACAGTGGTACCTCTACTTACAAATTTAATTCGTTCCGTGACCAGGTTCTTAAGTAGAAAAGTTTGTAAGAAGCAAATAATGTGGGGAAACCACAGGGAGGGTTTCCTCCCAGGAGATTCCTAGAGAGGCCCCACGGAGGCTTCTCCCCACCTTTTCCGTCCCTGTTTCCTCCCAGGAGATTCCTAGAGAGGCCCCACGGAGGCTTCTCCCTGCCTTTTCCGGCCCTGTTTCCTCCCAGGAGATTCCTAGAGAGGCCCCACGGAGGCTTCTCCCCACCTTTTCTGGCCCTGTTTCCTCCCAGGAGATTCCTAGAGAGGCCCCACGGAGGCTTCTCCCTGCCTTTTCCGGCCCTGTTTCCTCCCAGGAGATTCCTAGAGAGGCCTCACAGAGGCTTCTCCCCACCTTTTCGGGCACTGTTTCCTCCCAGGAGATTCCTAGAGAGGCCCCACGGAGGCTTCTCCCCACCTTTTCTGGCCCTGTTTCCTCCCAGGAGATTCCTAGAGAGGCCCCACGGAGGCTTCTCCCCACCTTTTCTGGCCCTGTTTCCTCCCAGGAGATTCCTAGAGAGGCCCCACGGAGGCTTCTCCTTGCCTTTTCCGGTTACAGTTTTGGAGGCTCGGGTTTGTAAGTGGAAAATGGTTCTTGAGAAGAGGCAAAAAAATCTTGAACACCCGGTTCTTATCTAGAAAAGTTCGTAAATAGAGGCGTGCTTAGGTAGAGGTACCACTCTACTGCTGTCCTGTTGTTGGGGGCTGGACTAGAAGTCCTCTAAGGTCCCTTCCAGCTCTGATTTTATTCTAATTCCAATTTTTCTTCTCTTTAGACTAGCCCGGGGTAGGCAAAGTTGGCTCTTCTATGGCTTGTGGACTTCAACTCCCAGAATTCCTGAGCCAATCATGCTAGCTCAGGAATTCTGGGAGTTGAAGTCCACATGTCATAGAAGAGCCAACCCTTGACTAGCCAGTTAGCTGGTTGGACTTTGTACTTCCACGCCAGTCCCCAAATCTCTCACCAATGTGGAAACCCTGAAATAATAATAACAACAACAACAACAACAACAACAACAACAACAATAATAATAATAGTAATAAACTGTTTCTAGCAGAAAGGAGAGATCTTAGGCGGCGCATGAAAAGCACCGCCTGGCACTCCCAGTTTGTCTTGATTTTTATGGGAAGGGCTGGTCGCTCTCCGCCGAACCTTCACCTGCACAGACGGAGCGAATCAGGGCGGAGGCTGTTTGCACAAGCGGCTGGTCTGGGCTTCCCCGGGGAGGGGCTCACTCGGCTCTCTGCATAAGATCACAAGCCTCTGGCATTTGCTAAAGGTGAGCTGGGCCTGTTCCTTGAATGGCTCAGCAGACAGGCTGCCTTGCAACAGGAACCCCCAGAATCAAGCCTGTTAAGTGTGAATATCAAGAGTCTCTCTCTCTCTCTCTCTTTATCTCTCTCTCTCTGTCTCTCCCTCTATCTATCTATCAGTCTCTCTCCCTACATCCCACTCTCTCTGTCCCTGTCGCTCTGTCTCTGTCTTCCTTCTCTCATTCTCTGTCTCTCTCCCTTCCCCTCTCTCTTTCTCTTCTTCCCTCTCTCCCTCTTTCTCTGACTCTCTCTCTCTCACCCTCTTTCTCTCTTCTTCTGTCTCTCTTTCCCTCTCCCTCTCTCTTTCTCTGTCTCTCTCCCCCTCTTTTTCTCTTCCTGTCTGTCTCTCTCCCTCCCTCCCTCTCTCTCTGTCTACTTCTCTCCCCCTCCCCCTCTTTCTCTCTTCCTTTGTTTGTCTCTCTCCTCCCTCCCTCTCTTTCTCTGTCTTTCCTTCCTCTGTGTCTCTGATTGTCTGTCTCTCCCTCCCTCCCTCTCTCTCTGTCTCTGACTCCCTCTCTCTCTTTCGCTCTCCCTCTATCTGTCCGTTTCTCTCATCCTCCCCCTCTCTCTTTCTCATTCTCTCTCTCTGTCCCTGTCACTCTCTCTCTCTCCCTCCCTCTCTCTCTTTCTCTGGCTCTCCCTCTCTCTCTGTGTCTGTCTCTGTCTTCTGTCTCTCTCCTTCTCTCTCTCCCTCCTTCCCTCTCTCCCTCCTTCCCTCTCTCTCTATGTGTGTTGACAAGCTAACCCAGCCTCTTGGATTTCGTCAGCCCAGCCTCTTGGGTTTCCTCACTCTATTGTGCAAACCCAGACTTAATTTTCTCACTTTCTTTCATGATTCATCTAGGAACCAGGCTAACCAGGAATGAAACAGAGGGACTCACCACCACCTGATGTGGCGAGGATCTCCGGTTTGCATGGCTTTCAATGGGGAATTGGACACAAAGGCACACAGGATCAGATTCTTCGTGGCTAACGGGCTCGAAGGCTGAAACATTCCTCTTCATATCAGTTCCTGTAATAGAATGACAGAATAACAGAGTCGGGGGTCTTCTAGCCCAAGCCACTGCTCACGATGCAGACCCTAGACCATTTCGGAGAAGGGCGGCATACAAGTCTAATTAATAATAATAATAATAATAATAATAATAATAATAATAATAATAATTTCAGACAAATGTCTGTCTAATCTCTTCTTAAAAACCTCCAGTCATGGAGCACCTGTAACTTCTAGTGGCAAGCTGTTCCACTGGTTAGTTGTCCTCACTGTCAGGAAATTTCTCCTTAATTCCAGGTTGCTTCTCTCCTTGATTAGTTTCCAACCATTCTTTTTTTTGTCCTGCCTTCTGGGGCTTTGGAAAATAATTTGACCCCCTCTTCTTTGTGGCAGCCCCCCAAATAATAATAATAATAATAATAATAATAATAATAATAATAATAATAATTTATTAGATTTGTATGCCGCCCCTCTCCGAAGACTCGGGGCGGCTCACAACAACAATAAAAACAATATTATACAGGCACAAATCTAATATTTAAAAAAAAACTAAAAACCCTATCAATTTAAAAAAACCAAACAGCACATACATACCAAACATAAATTATAATAAGCCTGGGGGAAATGTCTCAAATCCCCCATGCCTGGCGGTATAGGTGGGTCTTAAGTAGTTTACAGAAGACAAGGAGGGTGGGAGCAGTTCTAATCTCCGGGGGAAGTTGATTCCAGAGGGCCGGGGCCGCCACAGAGAAGGCTCTTCCCCAGGGGCCCGCCAGACGGGCCCCAGGGGAAGAATACTAGAATACTGCTATCCTACCCCACCTCGTCTTTATTTTCTAGACTGGCCACAGCCAGTTCCTGCAACAGTTCTTCATATGTTTTATCCTGCAGCCCCCTAATCATCTTGGCTGCTTTGACAGATAACTGCGAGAGATAAAATTGTGGCTTTGTTGTTATTTCTGGCTTCTCACTTACTGCCTCTTTATTGTTTTAAAAACCAAAGCGAAGAAGATCTAGAAGAAGAGAAGCAACAGTAAACAGACGGCAAGGACACCTCTACGCAAGGGTTGATTGTTGATATTCCAGATAAATGAAGATGATCTTGTTGAAGGACAAGATGAATAAATACAAGTAACAGGCGAAGCAGTTTGCAGAAGCAGCCAAACTCTCTTCTGCTTCTCTTCCTTGGTTAGTTTCCATCCGTTGTTGCCTTCTGGTGCTTTAGAGCAGTGTTTCCCAACCTTGGCAACTTGGAGATATCTGGACTTCAACTCCCAGAATTCCCCAGCCATGGTGAATGGCCTGGAAGGATGGTGAATGGCCTGGAAACCATGTCCTATGAGGAACGATTAAAGGTTCTGGGGATGTTTAGTCTGCAAAGGAGAAGACTGAGAGGAGACTTGATAGCTGTCTACCAATATCTGAAGGGCTGTCACAGAGCAGAGGGATCATCATTGTTCCCATTAGCACATGGAAGGACTAGAAACAATGGAATGAAACTGCAAGTAGATCTAGATGAGATATCAGAAAAAACCTTCTAACGGTAAGGGTGATAAACCAGTGGAACAGTTTCCTACAGGAGGTGGTGGGTTCCCCTTCACTGGAGGTCTTCAAACAGAGGCTGGACAGTCATCTTTCTGGGATGGTTTGATGAATCCTGCACTGAGCAGGGGGTTTGTTTATTTATTGTTAGAGTTGAAAGGGACCATGAAGTCCATCGAGTTCAACCCCCTGCCCAAGCAGGAACCCTATAGCACACCAGTCAAGTGGCAGTTCAATCTTCTCTTAAAAATGTCCAGAGTGTTGGAGTTCACAACGTCCGCTGGTAGGTTGTTCCATTGGTTGATCGCTCTGACCGTCAGGAAGTTCCTCCTTATCTCCATGTTGAATCTCTCCTTGGTCAGCTTCCAGCCGTTTTTCCTCCTCTGGCCCTCTGGTGCCCTGGAGAATAAAGTGATCCCCTCCTCTCTGTGACATCCCCTCTTGTAGACTGCTATCATGTCCCCTCTGGCCCTCCTTTTCTCTAGGCTATCCATGCCCAGTTCCCTCAGTCTCTCTTCGTAAGTCTTGGAGGTCCCTGGAGGTCCCTTCCAACTCTTATGATTCTATGACCCAGAGGGATGAGAAGACCATACCAAATTTTAAGCCCTGTTTCGACTCCAAAGGCGGGCATTCCCCAGGGGTTGCCCAGGGGTCCGCTAGGTGGCTGATGCGAGTGATGGTTCACTGGGGGCAAACCGGGTGACTCCGTGGCCTTGCCTCAACGGGCCACGCGGGTGAATCACCAGCCTGACCACGATGACTCCTGTGGGTATTTTTTGTCTCCGTTGCTGCAGCAACGCCAGGCTCTCTGAAGGAGGAACGGAACGGAAGCCCTGGCACAGATGTGCCACCAATGTGCCTGGCGTGACTCACATTTCCCTTTTGGGCTTCCCCCAAAATGTTAGTTGTCGTTGACTGCTATGGCAACAAACCACGAGTGGTTGAGTCTTCCCTTTAATCCAATTGAAATCTATAATGAAATCTTATTTGCAGCGTCTCCGTAATAAGTATTTACAACATCTGCTTCAAAAGCAATTGTCGTGTCGAGCAAAGGAGCAATTTTTTTTTTATTATTATTAATTAGATTTGTTTGCCGCCCCTCTCTGAATACTCGGGGCAGCTCACAACATATCAAAACAATAAACAATGTACATATCTAAAAAATTCAATTAATATAGCTAAAAAAGTTCACAAACTCTAATAAAATTTAAGATAATTCATTCCCATTCACACAGCAAGACATACTACACTCGTCGGCCAGGGGGCTAAGGTCTAATGGCCCCGAGCCTGGTGGCACAGATAGATCTTTAGTTTTTTACGGAAGGTAAGGAGGGTAGGGGCAGTACGAATCTCTGGGGGAGCTGATTCCAGAGGGCCGGGGCCTCCACAGAGGAGGCTCCTCCCCTAGGTCCTGCCAACTTTTAACCTCCGGCCAAACGACATTGTCTAGTTGATGGGATTTGGAGAAGGCCAACTCTGTGGGATCTAACTGTTCACTGGGGCTCATGTGGCAGAAGGCGATCCCGGAAGTAATCTGGTCCGATGCCATGTAGGTCATAACCAACACTTTGAATTGTACCCGGAAGCCAGTCGGCAACCAATGCAGTCCGCGGAGTCCTGGAGAAATATGGGCATGTCGTGGAAGGCCCATAACCACTTGCGTGGCTGCATTCTGGAAAAAAATAAAATAAATTCAAAAAAAGATGGTGGCACCCATGGACCGGCACAGACTGATTTGGTTCAGTGACATTGTCGTGATGTCACCAGTCGGATGTTACCAGTTCAAGTGAACTGATTCGAACTGGGAGGAGCCCAACCCCATTTTACAGCCTTTCTCGCCACAGTTATTAAGCGAATCACAGCAGTTGAAAAGCTAGTAACCTGGTCGTTAAGTGTATCTGGTTTCCCCACTGACTTTCCTGGTCAGAAATTTGCAAAATGTGAGCCTGGGACACCATGACCATCATAAATAGGAGTCAGTTGCCAACCATCTGAATTTTGATCGCGTGAGGGTGCTGCAAAGGTCTTAACTTGAAAAAACAGACCTTTTTCAGTGTTGTCACTAAATGAATGGCTATAAATTGAGGACTAATCTGTATTTAGGGCTCTCATAGCTCGGCTGCTAAATTACACATGAACACCAGATGCCGGCAGCAGGTTAAGACTTTAGGTCTCTTTGCTGCCACCTGCTGGCTTCTCGAAGACTGCAGTCCAGGTCCAGCACCCCTACTCAAAATGGCGCCATGGATTGCAGCTTCACATCACTCAGCGTCAGGCAGCTGTAGGCCAGGTGCAGCGCCCAGAAGAAGAACACACTTGAGTGGTGTCATGCGCAGACCAGAGCAGCCTGCGTGCCGGGGATGAGAGCTTGGCACCCCTCTGGCATAGCAGCCCCAAAAGGTCACCGCGGAACGCCAGCCTGGAATCTCAGCCATTCCATGGGGTTGTTTTACTAGAAATTGGCCGAGCTGGGGGAAACGTGCCAGGGTCCTGAGAATGTGTCACCCATTCATCTGTAGATTTATTTTACTGGTGACCTCCCGATACTTAAGACCGTCCTTGAAATTGGAGAGTGAAGATGAACAGAGTTTGAAGGGACCTTGGTGGTCATCTAGTCCAACCCCCTGCCCAAGCAGGAGACCCTACATCATTTCTGACAAATGGCAGTCCAGTTTCTTCTTCAAGGCCTCCAGGGATGAAGCTCTCACAACTTCTGAAGGCAACTTCTGTTCCATCGATTGAGTGTTCTCCCTGTCAGGAAATCCCTCCTTATTACCAGGTTGAATCTCTCCTTGGTCAGTTTCCATCTGTTATTCCTTGTCTGGCCTTTGGGTGCTTTGGAAAATAGCTTGACCTCTTTCCTCCTCTCAGGGGCAGCCCCTCAAATATTGGAACACATGATGGAAGTGATGTGAAGCTTCAATTGTCGGCGCCATTTTGAGTAGGGGTGCTGGATCCAGGCTGCAATTTTCAAGAAGCCAGCAGGTGGCAGCAAAGCAACCTAAAGTCTTAACCTGCTGCTGCCATCTAATGTTCCCCTGCAATTTAGCAGCTGAGCTATGAGTCCCGTTGGGTGCATTCAGTCTGTGATGTGTGGTTTTAATTTAATCCCACCACAGTAGCTGGCTTTTAAGTCACACTTTTTGAGGGAGGGTTGTGTTAGTTTACCCTGGCAAAAACATCAAAAAGGTCAGTTGGAACCTTTTCCGGCTCATCAATTTTAGGAAAAAGCAGAAACGTTTGTTTGCTGCCGCTCTTAATAAAATTGGTGGGCCGGAAAAAATCGGGCTATCAGATTCCTGATTTTTTTTATGCCACCGTGAACATTAATTGAGAGGATCTGGAAGCAGGGTGGGATCCATTTACTGCAGAATAAATGTTCAGTTAAATGGTACCCTCTCTCTTAGAGCAGTGATGGCGAACCTATGGCATGGGTGTCACAAGTGGCTTGCGGAGCCATATCTGCTGCCATGCGAGCCGTTGCCCTAGCTGAGCTCCAATGTGCATGTGTGAATTGGCCAGCTGATTTTTGGCTCACACAGAGGCTCTGAGTGTGTTTTTGGCTTCCAGAGGACCTCCGGGGGGATGGGAGAGGTCGTTTTTACCCTCTCCTGGCTCCAGGGAAGCCTTTGGAGCCTGGAAAGGGCAAAACATGAACCCGCACGAATCCCAGTGACCAGTTAGGTCCCACAGAGTGGGCCTTCTCCGGGTCCCGTCAACTAAACAATGTCATTTGGCGGGACCCAGGGGAAGAGCCTTCTCTGTGGCGGCCCCGGCCCTCTGGAACCAGCTCCCCCCAGAGATCAGAATTGCCCCCACCCTCCTCACCTTTCGTAAGCTCCTTAAAACCCACCTCTATCGTCAGGCATGGGGGAATTGAGATATTCCTTTCCCCCTGTTGTGGTTAGCTCTGGCCCAGCTCTTGCCCCAAGGAATGTGCAGGTGGATGTGGGGGAGACATCCACATGCTGCAGGCCTGTTTTGCTCCTGATGGAATCTGCTGATGAAGCCTCCTCTGACCAAGGAAGCATAAGTGACAGGGAAGAGGGGAGTTTGGCAGACAGCCCAGGAGGAGATCAATCATCTGTATCATCCTTGGATTCTGAACAAGAATTAATGACACATCCACGCATGCGTAGAGTGATGCATAGGAGACAACAACTGAAGGATTATTACAAGAGAAAATGAGGCCACCTGTGGTTGGGTGGGGCTGCTGTAATTACTGCTACAGATAAAAGTGCAACCTGGTGTTTTAGCCTCATGGCAGTTTATCTGATTCATTGTTTCGTCAAGATCGTGGTTTTTGTGCTGTTCAAGATTGTGTGTGGACTCTCTGGACTTTAGAATTGGACTCAATTTCCCAGTTATTGGGTGAGCAATTGGATTGCATTTAACCTGTGCCTTGTGTGTACCAGAAAATCCCTTTGACATTTAAAAAGGGAGCTGTTTCTGTTTTTCTGTTTATAAAAACTTTTGGGTTTTCCTTTTATCGTGTGGTGTGTGTCTTCCTGGACTAATTACCCTGTAATTACAGGGGGTTGAAACACGCCGGCAGAATACCCCCTAGGCCTATACAATTTATACATGGTATGTTTGTGTGTATGTTTGGTTTTTAATAAGAGTTTTTAGTTATTTTAAATATTAGATTTGTCATATGCTGTTTTATTATTGTTGTTAGCCGCCCCGAGTTTACGGAGAGGGGCAGCATACAAATCTAATAAATAAATAAATAATAAATAATAAATAAATAAATAAATAAATAAATAAATAAATAAATAAAATAACACACTGGGCCAACCAGAAGTTGAGAAACAGGCCATTTTTGGCCTCCAAAGGGCCTCCGTGGGTGGAGGAAGCTGTTTTCGCCCTCCCCAGGCATTGAATTATGGGTGTGGGCACTCGCGCATACGTGATTGTAGGCATGCACTCTCTTTTGGCATCCGAGGAAAAAAAGGTTCGCCATCACTGTCTTAGAGAAATCTCTAAAGTAAATGCTTCTAAGAGTTTGGTTATAGAAGATACATATTTAAAAAACTGCATAGAATCTACAGATGAAATCTAGCAAGATCCCAATCCAACGAGATCTTTCTCTGCAAACGTATCTACTGGTTGTTACGCCGGGCTTCCGGTTACGAGCCCCAATTAAGTCAGAAATGTAAATTCAAACACACATGCTGTTGTAAAGTAAACAGAAAAGCCGTTTATCCAAAATTAAACTGTGTACACGCACTTTAAACTGAGCAAATTAGCTCACACACAGATAACAGTCCTTGAAAGCTGTGAGAGACAAAAAACAAACAGAGCAGATAAGAGCAGCTGAGAGAGCGTCACAGGCACCTCTTGAGTGAATCCACAAGATTTACTTAGGGAGGGAGTCATTGCTCACAGTCGCTCATGCCCTCATCACCTCGAGATTTGACTACTGCAATGCTCTCTACATGGGGCTACCTTTGAAAAGGGTTCGGAAACTTCGGATCGTGCAAAATGCGGCCGCAAGAGCTATCATGGGGCTTCTGAGATTTGCCCACGTCTCAGCAACACTCCGTGGCCTGCACTGGCTGCTGATCAATTTCCGGTCACAATTCAAAGTGTTGGTAATGACCTATAAAGCCCTTCATGGCATCAGGTTAGAATAACTTCAGGACCGTCTTCTGCCGCACAAATCCCAGTGCCCGATAATGTCCCACAGAGTCGGCCTGCTCTGGGTCCCGTCGACTAAGCAATGTCGTCTGGCAGGACCCAGGGGAAGAGCCTTCTCTGTGGTGGCCCCGGCCCTCTGGAATCAACTCCCCCCGGAGATCAGGACTGCTCCCACCCTCCTTGCCTTTCGCAAACTCCTAAAAACCCACCTCTGTCACCAGGCATGGGGAAATTGATTCCTCTCGGCCGTTCCATTTTATGTATGGTTTGTTTGGGATGTATGATTGTTTTTAAATCAAGGGTTTTAACTGTTCTGTTTTTAATCATTGGATTTGTATTGTGTATTGTTGTTGTAAGCCGCTCCGAGTCCTCGGAGAGGGGCGGCATACAAATCTAATTAATAATAATAATAATAATAATAATAATAATAATAATAATAATAATAGCTGTGAAACATCCCCAAAAAGTCTGCACATTCACTCTCTGCAATGCTGGTAATTTATCAGCGGGGTTGCTGATAATTGCCCCAGCCACAGGTGTTCTCCCTTATCTCCAATGATACCTGTGCAGTTGGTCCCTTCTAGCCATGAGCCTGTGCATTCTGGCATCTATCCACCGATCCTCCGAGTCCGAGTCCGATGACCCACTAATGGGGTCATTAACTAATGGGCTGGCTGCATCCATCTCTCTATCTGATTCTTCTTCTTCTTCCTCATTGCCCGAAGCTGATGCCAGTAAGACAAGTCTCTGGGAACCTGAGGACTCTCCTAAGCCAACATCCAAATTCCCCGTTGCAGGAGCTGGCCCAGAGCCAACCACAACATTAGTTTACAACACTTACATTCACCACCGGTTCGTATCGCGACCAGTATTAGGTTGCTGGCCGGTACAGGCCACACTGCGAACCGGTAGCAAAAATGTAGCTGCACGCATAGCTTCCAGTGACTGATGGGTGGGTGGGCGGATCCAGTGAGATTTTGCTACTACGTACGCGCACGAGGCAAAATCTCGCGAGAGGATGAATGCGGGTGCAAGATTTCAGCAATCTCTTGGCTTCTGCGCAAAATTACTAAAATCTTGCACACATGTGCGCCCTCTCAGGAGATTTTACTTCCTGCACATGCGTAGAAGTGAAAACTCACTGGGGTGCACACACATGCACACCGACAATGCAGAGCTGCGCATGCCTTGTACCAGCAACGGTGGAAAGTAGCCACCCCTTTCTGATCGTGACGTTTCACGCGTCCCCTCGTGCAAATTCAAGGGCTTATTTTGGAGAAGGGCTTATTTTGGGGAAGGGCTTATTTTGGGGAAAAGGCTTATTTTGGGGAAGGGCTTATTTTGGGGAAGGGCTTATTTTGGGGAAGGGCTTATTTTGGGGGAAGGGCTTATTTTGAGGAAGGGCTTATTTTGGGGAAGGGCTTATTTTGGGGAAGGGCTTATTTTGAGGAAGGGCTTATTTTGGGGAAGGGCTTATTTTGAGGAAGGGCTTATTTTGGGGAAGGGCTTATTTTGGGGGAAGGGCTTATTTTGGGGAAGGGCTTATTTTGGGGAAGGGCTTATTTTGAGGAAGGGCTTATTTTGGGGAAGGGCTTATGTTGGAGAAGGGCTTATTTTGGGGAAGGGCTTATTTTGGGGAAAAGGCTTATTTTGGGGAAGGGCTTATTTTGAGGAAGGGCTTATTTTGGGGAAGGGCTTATTTTGAGGAAGGGCTTATTTTGGGGAAGGGCTTATTTTGGGGAAGGGCTTATTTTGAGGAAGGGCTTATTTTGGGGAAGGGCTTATTTTGGGGAAGGGCTTATTTTGGGGAAGGGCTTATTTTGGGGGAAGGGCTTATTTTGGGGAAGGGCTTACTTTGAGGAAGGGCTTATTTTGGGGGAAAGACTTATTTTGGGGAAGGGCTTATTTTGAGGAAGGGCTTATTTTGGGGGAAAGACTTATTTTGGGGAAGGGCTTATTTTGGGGGAAAGACTTATTTTGAGGAAGGGCTTATTTTGGGGGAAAGACTTATTTTGGGGAAGGGCTTACTTTGAGGAAGGGCTTATTTTGAGGAAGGGCTTATTTTGAGGAAGGGCTTATTTTGAGGAAGGGCTTATTTTGGGGGAAAGACTTATTTTGGGGAAGGGCTTACTTTGAGGAAGGGCTTATTTTGAGGAAGGGCTTATTTTGAGGAAGGGCTTATTTTGAGGAAGGGCTTATTTTGGGGGAAAGACTTATTTTGGGGAAGGGCTTATTTTGGGGGAAAGACTTATTTTGAGGAAGGGCTTATTTTGGGGGAAAGACTTATTTTGGGGAAGGGCTTATTTTGGGGAAGGGCTTATTTTGGAGAAGGCCATATTTTGGGGTTAAAAAAAACTAAGACCAAGTCTTATTTTCAGGGAAAGATGGTAGCTGCATGTACAGATACTTTGTAATTACTTTGTGATTAGGGGGGGAAAATGAAATTTCTCTGTGAAAAGCAATTTCCTCATTTTTGAGGAATTCCAGCCCGACCGGTTGCAACAGATGGACGGTGACCCCAGACCCTTGGCCGGCCAGCTGTCAGCCCTCCACCCATATCTGTCTTGATCCCTGGGAGAGGGAAGGGGTTTGCCTTGCAGGAGACCCCTGCAGTGATTCCCACCCGCTGGACCACAGCCAAGATAGTTGAAATACCTTCCCTGTTTTTGCTACGGCAGAAAATGCTGGCATGGGGACCCGGCCTGCACAGGGGAAGAACCGGACCCCCCCCTTCTCAGCCTATTTAGGGAAGGGGTCTCCGGGCGAAGTACCCGTTTCATGGCCACTTGACCTGCCTGATCCTGCCAAGGCTGGCCCCAAACCTTTCGCAATCTCAAAGATCTTTCAGCTGAGCTAGGGAAGATACACACCGAGAAAACACCGAGATTTTAATCAAGGAGCCCTGATAGGGATTATTGCAGGGTCTTTTATCTGTCTGTCTGTCCGTCCGTCCGTCCGTCCGTCCGTCCGTCCATCCATCCATCCATCCATCCAATCATCCAGCGATCTATCTATCTATCTATCTATCTATCTATCTATCTATCTATCTATCTATCTATCTATCTATCTATCTATCTACCTACCTACCTACCTACCTATCCATTCCTATCCATCCATCCATCCATCCCTATCTTTCTTTCTATCTATCTATCTATCTATCTATCTATCTATCTATCTATCCATTCCTATCCATCCATCCATCCCTATCTACCTACCTACCTACCTACCTATCTATCTATCCATTCCTATCCATCCATCCATCCCTATCTTTCTTTCTTTCTTTCTTTCTATCTATCTATCTATCTATCTATCCATTCCTATCCATCCATCCATCCCTATCTACCTACCTACCTACCTATCTACCTATTTATTTATCTATCTATCTATCTATCTATCTATCTATCTATCTATCTATCTATCCATTCCTATCCATCCATCCATCCCTATCTATCTATCTATCTATCCCTATCTATCCATCCATCTATTCCTATCTATCTATCCATCTATCCATCTATCTATCCATCCATCTATCCATCCAGTGAAAGGCTACCAAAATTTTTACTACCACACTCAGGGTGTGGCATATGCAGGAAGCCCTGCGTTTTCTTTCAACATCTTTCAGTGCAAATTGGGTGCTCTGGGGTGGAGCTCTGAACTTTCCCCGCTCCAAACTTGACTGTAAAAAATACGACTTTAGCAATTGAGCTGTCGAAGCATGGAACTCATAATCGGACTCCGTAGTGTCAACCCCTAACCCCCAACATTTCTCCCTTAGACTATCCATGATTGACCTCTCCAGGTTCCTAAGAGGTCAGTAAGGGGCGTGCATAAGTGCACCAGTGTGCCTTCCGTCCCCTGTCCAATCGTCTCTCCTTTATCTCATATATCTTCCTTTCCTATATCTTCTCCTCTATTTTTATATCTTTTCTTCTATCCTTTCCTTTGTATATATTACTACATGTCTATTCTCTTCAATATGTATTGTGTATTGGACAAATAAATAAAATGTGGAAGAGCCACTCTAAAGCCACCGATGTTTGTCCCCAACTTCTTAAGGCCCTCGGAGGAATCCATCCCATCTCCTTGAACGCTCAGGTTTCCCTTTTCAACCCTGATCTCCTAATCCTTTTACTTAAGGGGACGCTCGAAATAGAACCCAACCTATTTGAGGTCCTTAAATTAAATCCCCTAATATATTTATACTCCAGCTAGTCTGGAAATAGCCCAGACCTTCAGGAACTCTGTCCCCACCCTCCGCTTGTGGACCTCAGAGCATAGGCAGAGTTTGCTTGCTGGAAGGGGTGGATAAAAGCCTCCATATAAACATTGGAACAACAATGATCTCATCTATCACGACAGACACCTGTCTGTCATGGTACATCTTTTCCTCCCATACCTGTCTGCCCCTGCTCACCAACACTGCCTTCCCAGGGGCTCCCTTTCAATTTTGTAGAATGAATGAGCTGTAAAGGACCCTAGAGGTCTTCTAGTCCAACCCCCTGCTCAAGCAGTATACCATATTTCAGTCTTCAGAGAGGGGCGGCATTTATTATTTTATTTATTGGATTTGTATGCCGCCCCTCTCCGTAGACTCGGGGCGGCTAACAACAGTGATTAAAAAACAGCATGTAACAATCCAATACTAAAAGAACTAAAAAACCCTTATTATAAAACCAAACGTACATACAAACTTACCATGCATAAATTGTAAAGACCTAGGGGGAAAGAATATCTCAGCTCCCCCATGCCTGACGGCAAAGGTGGGTTTTAAGAAGCTTACGAAAGGTGAGGAGGGTGGGGGAAATTCTAATCTCTGGGAGGAGTTGGTTCCAGAGGGCTGGGGCCGCCACAGAGAAGGCTCTTCCCCTGGGTCTCACCAAACAACATTGTTTAGTTGACGGGACCCAGAGAAGGCCCACTTTGTGGGACCTAACTGGTCGCTGGGATTCGTGCAGCAGAAGGCGGTCCCTGAGATATACAAATCTATTATTATTATTATTATTATTATTATTATTATTATTATTATTATTTTAGACAAGTGGCTGTCCAGTCTCTTCTTAAAAACCTCTTCTTAAAAACCTCCCACCTCTAGTGGCAAGCTGTTCCGCTGATTAATTGTCCTCTCAGCTAGGAAGTTTCTCCTTAATTCCAGGTTGTTTCTCTCCTCAATTAGTTTCCACCCATTGCTTCTTGTCTCGCTCTCTGGTGCTTTGAAGAATAATTCGAACCTTTCCTCTTTGGGGTAGCCGCTCAAGTGCTGGAACGCTGCTGTAAGGTCCGATAATACGCATAAACCCATAAAAAGTCAAAAAATGAACTTAAGCCCACTGCAACAACATCGCCAAAAAGGCCTCAAGAGTTGTTAACCTAAATCAAATAACAAATATAAAAAAGACATATATTACTTAATAGTTCACATATTAGTATCTGCTAGGATAGTTTTTGCTCAAAAATGGAAAGAAACGGAGATTCCAAAAGAAGCAGAAATACTTAAGAAAGTCTTAGAATGCACCGAGCTCGACATGATGACGAGACGGTTAAATAATCAAGAAGACTCAGAATTTTATGATATCTGGCAGAAGGTATATACTTGGTGGGATAAAAAGATAAAGAGATAAGCTTGTTGTTATATTACTTTGAAAATTTGAACTTAATAGTAAAAGCGTATTAGATTGTGATTATCTATAATATAAATGTAATTTCTTTTTCTCTTATCTTCTTTATTTTAGTTTGATTTAATTTACAAAATAAGAATTTCTATATATATATCCTTATAAACTTTTAGATGCGTTTTTATGTAGTGTTTTATAAATAGGTATTTTTATATATTTCATAGACGGTGTTAAACAACAGTAAGATCTTTCTTCTTTTTTGTATAATGAAAACTTCTATTTTGAGCAGAGCGACTGTAGCTCCACTAAATGTTACATGTTTTGTTTATTTATTTATTTATTTATTTATTTATTTATTTATTCATTCATTCATTCATTCATTCATTCATTCATTCATTCATTTGTCCAATATACAAATACATAGGAAGAAAAATAGACAAGAAAAATAGTAATATATATAAGGGTAAAGTGAACTTAGAGGAGAGGATATATGAAAGAAAGAAAATATATATGATAAGTGAGAGAAAGGAAAGACAATTGGACAGGGGACGAAAGGCATGTTGTGTCTGTCATCTTTGTTTGAGAAAAACAATAAAATATTTGGGGGGGGGAAGAAAAGAAAAGCCCTCCACTCCTCTACTCGCAACAGAATACCCTACGCAGAATTCTGGGAGTTGAAGTCCACAAGTCTTAAAGTTGCCAAGTTTGGGGACTTAGCTATTTCATACATATACACATACACACATACACACCCACCCAAGAGAATATGCAAGCAAGAGCTACAAACAACAGAGCAGCAAGCTCCTTATATACTTTTAGAAAACATTATAAACAAATAAAAACAGTCCAACTTTCAATTCTGGTAGATTTGTGTATCCCCTGGGACAGGATAGAGCCTCTAAATTAGCATCATTAGTGTTATCTCTTCCTGATCATCCTCTTTGCGTTGACTGGTGTGAAGGAGCACAGATCAAAGGGGGTGAGTTTTATAGGGAGTTCTCTAGTGAGTATATAGGGAGTTCTCTTCCCATAGATTGCAGGAAGGGGGTTGATAAGAGCTCTGGCAGGAACATCTGTTTTGACAAATGCCAGATGTTTTGCAGACCCTTAATAACAGCATCTGTCTGTCCCAGGAAGTTATTTTGCAGGAAATACAACAATAAGAAACGCAGTCTTTGTAAACAGTAATGGCTCGTGCCCCAAATTCCCTAGACGTACCACAAATACTCACAACAATTTAACACAAATAGACTTCACTAAGACAACATTGAAAAAGTATTACATGGCCAAAACCTTCTCTGTCAATCGGAACTGATGGACTATGTGCATACTTCCTAAAAACGCTCTCCACATCCCTAGCTGAACCACGAAGCATAATCTTTGAAAAATCCTGCAGGACCAGTTCCCTACCAAACCTATGCTCACTAGCCAAGGTCATCCCATCTTCAAAAAAGGAGATCCCAGTCTAGTTGAAAACTACAGACCAATCTCTCTATGCTGTGTCACATGCAAAGTCATGGAATTAATCATAAACTAATCCATTACCCTCCACCTAGAAACCAACAACCTACTTTCAAACAAGCAATTCGGTTTCACGAAATTATCCTGCAATCTACAACTGCTACACTGCAAAAACATATGGACCTCAAAACTTGACCAAGGCAAATCAATAGATGCAATTTATATAGACTTCTGTAAAGCATTCGACTCAGTGGTTCATGATAAAACTACTTCTGAAACGGAAATCCTGACGGCATCTCTGGACCCCCACATGACTGGGTAACTGTGTTACTGTCAAACAGGCAAGTGGTCAAATTAGGGAGCGCCCTATCTAAATCTGTTCCTGTTAACAGCAGTGTGCCCCAAGGCAGCATACTAGGTCCAACATTATTCATACTCTATATAAACGAACTTTGCGATCACATTACAAGCAACTGCATTCTCTTCGCCTATGATGTAAAACTCTTCAACACCACTGATAACATTGCTACCCTCCAAAAAGACCTTGACTCTGTGTCACAATGGTCAAAATTCTGGCAAATCTCCAAATCTCAAGCAGCAAATGCTCTGTCCTCCACACATTGACAAAAAAAATCAGAACACCAAATACAAGCTGAATAAACAAGACCTTGCGGAAGACCCTCACTTTGTCAAGGATCTTGGAATATTCCTATCCCAACCGCCCGTAATTACAGGGTAATTAGTCCAGAAAGACACACACCACACGATAGAAGGAAAACCAAAAGTCTTTATCAACAGAAAAGCAGAAAAAACTCCCTTTTTAAATGTCAAAGGGATTTTCTGGTACACACAAGGCACAGGTTAAATGCAATCCAATTTCTCACCCAGTAACTGGGAAATTGAGTCCAAATTCCAAAGTCCAGAAAGTCCACACACAGTCTTGAACAGGGAAACAACAAAACCACGATCTTGACGAACTATGAATCAGATAAACCTCCACAAGGGTAAACCAGCACGCTGTTCTTTTTATCTGTAGCACTAATTACAGCAGCCCCACCCAACCACAGGTGGCCTCACTTATCTCCTGTAATAATCCTTCAGTTGTTCTCTCCTATGCATCACTCTCCGCATGCATGGATCTGTCATAAGTTCTTGTTCAGAATCCAGGGATGATAAGGATGATTGATCTCCTCCTGGGCTGTCTACCAAACTCCCCTCTTCCCTGTCACTCACGCTTCCTTCGTCAGAGGAGCCTTCGTCGGCAGATTCTATCAGGAGATTCAGTTTCCCCCACATCCACCTCCACATTCCTTGGGGCAGGAGCTGGGCCACAGCCAACCACAACAATATCAAATGACCCAAGTGCCAAAGTCCACTGCAACAACATCATCAAAAAGGCTTCAAGAGTTGTTAACCTACATAGCTTCTTCTACAGTAATCTCACACTACTAACCAGAGCATACAAAACATTCGCCAGACCAATCCTTGAATACAGCTCATCTGTCTGAAACCCACCCTGCATTTCGGACATAAACACATTAACCACAACAATACACAAGCACACAACAGATACAAACTCAAAGTGAACCGCCCCAAACTTGACTGTAGAAAACACGACTTTAGCAAGAGTGGTTAATGCCTGGAACTCACTACTTGACTCTGTGGTTTCGTCACCAAACCTCCAAAACTTTATCCTTAAGACTATCCCCTATTGACCTCACCTGGTTCCTAAGAGGTCAGTAAGGGGCGTGCATAAGTGCACCAGCATGCCTACTGTCCCTCTCCTAATGTTCCCTCTTATCAGTACCTATCTTATGTATATAAACAATGTTATATCCATGTATATCACAAATATGTACTTGACAAATGTAAAGAAAAACAATGATAAAGGTCTAATGCGGCATATTAGTGTTACCACTACAAAAGGCATAACATATATGTGTTACAGGAAATAAATGTTATCAATGCAAGTATACAAAGGCATCATCTTCCTATTTACTTACTACTATATTACTTACTAACTACCATATTTACTTACTTACTTGCATACTACCATACTTACTTCCTTATTTACTTACTACCATACTTACTTACTGCTGTACTTACTACCATACTTACATACTGCCGTACTTACTTACTTCCTACTGTACTTACTTATTTACTTGCTACCATACTTACTTACCTACTTACCTACTTACTTGCTACCATACTTACTTGCTTGCTTAGTTACTACCACACTTACTCACTCATTCACTTACTATCATATTTACTTACTTACTTACTACCATACTTACTTATTTACTTACTTTCTTATTTCCGTACTTACTACGTTACTTACTACGTTACTTACTTACTTACTTACTTACTTACTTACTTAAATAAATAGTCATAAGTTGGAGATTACTGGAAAATTCCTTCCTTCCTTCCTTCCTTCCTTCCTTCCTTCCTTCCTTCCTTCCTTCCTTCCTTCCTTCCTTCCTTCCTTCCTTCCTTCCCTCTTTCCTTCCTTCCCTCCTTCTCTCCCTCCCTCCTTCCTTCCCTCCCTCCCTCCTTCCTTCCTTCCCTCTCCCTCCCCTACTCTCCCTCCTTCTCTTCCTCCCACCTTCCTTCCTTCCTTCTTTCCCCTGCCAACCACCCCAACCTTCCTTCAGTTTAAATAAACATGACCGCAATAAACTTTTCCAAGTTTCAACTAAAATAAACAACTTGAGTCGTTTCTCCCACCAAAATCCCTCCTTTCAGGGGCCCCTGTGATACCTTCTCAGTATCAACACTCGCCTGCTTTGGATAACATTTTGAGAAACCGGTCAGCTGTTTGCAGACGGTCTTCAAGTTACAACAGTTCACTTAGGGATCCTTCAAAGTTACAGCAACGCCGAAAAAACACGACTTACATATGACCATTTTTCACACTTACGACATCAAAGCATCTCCATGGTCATGTGATAAAAATCCAGATACTTGGCAACTGACTCGTATTTATTACGGTTGTTGTGTACCAGCGTCTCGTGATCCCCTTTTGCGATGAGCAAAGTCAACAGGCGAGTCATAAGACGGGGCAAAACTTGCTTCACACATTTCTCCCTTAACAACGTACATTTTGGCCTCAATTCAGTGGTCAAAGCAATGGAAACTGCAGTTTAATGTTTCCAAATGTAAAATAATGCACTTGGGGAAAAGGAATCCTCAATCTGAGTATTGCATTGGCAGTTCT
Source organism: Erythrolamprus reginae (assembly GCF_031021105.1). Classification (NCBI taxonomy): domain Eukaryota; kingdom Metazoa; phylum Chordata; class Lepidosauria; order Squamata; family Dipsadidae; genus Erythrolamprus; species Erythrolamprus reginae. Next base: position 1,340,929 of record NC_091962.1, on the reverse strand, counting down.
GTGTTAGCAAAAACTTCAGAAGAGAAGGATTTATTTCTGACAGTTTCAAAATGGGTGAGCAGTGCAGTCGGGCAGTAGGAAAAGCAAGTAGGATGCTTGGCTGCATAGCTAGAGGTATAACAAGCAGGAAGAGGGAGATTGGGATCCCACTGCATAGAGCGCTGGTGAGACCCCATTTGGAATACTGTGTTCAGTTCTGGAGACCTCACCTACAAAAAGATATTGATCAAATTGAATGGGGCCAAAGACGGGCTACAAAAATGGTGGAAGGTCTTAAGCATAAAATTTATCAGGAAAGACTTAATGAACTCCATCTGTATAGTCTGGAGGACAGAAGGGAAAGGGGGGACATGATCGAAACATTTAAATATATTAAAGGGTTAAATAAGGTCCAGGAGGGAAGTGTTTTTAATAGGAGAGGGAACCCAAGAACAAGGGGGCACAATCTGAGGTTAGTTGGCGGAAAGATCAGAAGCAACATGAGGAAATATTATTTTACTGAAAGAGTAGTAGATGCCTGGAACAAACTTCCAGCAGACGTGGTTGATAAATCCACAGTGAATTTAAACATGCCTGGGATAAACATATATCCATCCTAAGATAAAATACAGAAAATAGTATAATGGCAGACTAGATGGACCATGAGGTCTTTTTCTGACATCAATCTTCTATGTTTCTATGTTTCTAATTGTTGTCATAAGTCGAGGACCGCCTGCATAACGGATTTATAAATCGTGACCCTCTTTGTACAATCACTCCAAGCCCGACCAAACTCATTGGTAGCTCAGTCTGAGGACGTGCATCATAGGTAGTCCTCGACCTACGACCACAATTGAGCCCACCATTTACGTTGCCAAGCAGGACATTGCTTAAGGGAGTTTTGTCCTGTTTTACGACTTTTCTGGCCACTTCCGTAAAGCGAATCACAGGAGTTGACAAATTAATAACACATAACCAGAGGTGAAACAGTGACATGTGCTCGCCCCCGTGGCTCTGAGTGCTAGCGGAGTCCAGTGCAATGATGCTACTGCACCTGGGCAGGTAGCGAAATCGCATGCGGATACGCAGGTGCCCCCATGGCTGATTGGTTTCTCATCAATGTGAGCTAGTTGCCAACTGTTTGGATTTTGATTGTGTGAATGCTACAACGGTCGTAAGTGTGAAACAGGATCATAAGTCACTTTTCCCCCCACTTCCACTGTTGTAACTTTGAACGGTCACTAAATGAATTGTTGTATGTTGAGGATCAGTTGTATTTTCTATAGTCCAGAGAGCACATCAGTTTAAGAAGCTCCAACACTGTTTTTCCAACTGTCTGGGCCCCTTTAAGATGTGTGGACTTGGTTGAACAGAAGACTAAGGAATAATTAAATAACTAAAAATATTATGTAGAATTAAAAATGGACAAAATTGAACGGGTCCAAAGAACGGGCTACAAGAATGGTGGAAGGCCTTAAGCATAAAACGTATCAGGAAAGACTTCATGAACTCAATCTGTATAGTCTGGAGGACAGAAGGAAAAGGGGGGGGGGACATGATCGAAACATTTAAATATGTCAAAGGGTTAAATAAGGTCCAGGAGGGGAGTGTTTTTAATAGGAAAGTGAACACAAGAACAAGGGGACACAATCTGAAGTTAGTTGGGGGAAAGATCAAAAGCAACATGAGAAAATATTATTTTACTGAAAGAGTAGTAGATGCTTGGAACAAACTTCCAGCAGACGTGGTTGGTAAATCCACAGTAACTGAATTTAAACATGCCTGGGATAAACATAGATCCATCCTAAGATAAAATACAAAAAATAGTCTAAAGGCAGACTAGATGGATCATGAGGTCTTTTTCTGCCATCAGTCTTCTATGTTTCTAAATAGCTAAAAATCTGTAAATAATAGGAAATATAAGTACTGTATATGTTTCATTGTACCCTTCATGGCACTGGACCAGGGTTATCTACGAGACCGCCTTCTGCCGCACGAATCCCAGCAACCGGTTAGGTCCCACAGAGTTGGCTTTCTCCGGGTCACGTCAACAAAACAATGTTGTTTGGCGGGGCCCAGGGGAAGAGCCTTCTCTGTGGCGGCCCCGGCCCCCTGGAACCAACTCCCCCCGGAGATTAGAATTGCCCCCACCCTCCTTGCCTTTCGTAAACTCCTTAAAACCCACCTCTGTTGTCAAACGTGGGGGAACTGAGACATCTCCCCCTGCCTAGTGCATGATATGACTGTATGTATGTTTTTTATATTGGGGTTCCTTGCTTTTAGATTTTTTAATGTATAATTGTTATCTTAGATTTTAATTTTTAGATTTGTCAATATATATTGTTTTTGTCACTGTTGTGAGCCGCCCCGAGTCTGCAGAGAGGGGCGGCATACAAATCTAAATAATAATAATAATAATAATAATAATAATAATAATAATAATAATAATAATAATTTGCAAAGGTTTTTCTCTGGAAACGTCTGATGTGAGCAGAGTGGTAATAGCTCCTATATTTTTCTTATATGTTTGTCGTTTTCTTATATGTATGTTGGTGTCTTGTTTTGTCTTAAAAAAAGAAAAGAAACATAGAAACATAGAAGTCTGATGGCAAAAAAAGACCTCCTGGTCCATCTAGTCTGCCCTTATACTATTTTCTGTATTTTATCTTAGGATGGATATATGTTTATCCCAGGCATGTTTAAATTCAGTTACTGTGGATTTATCTACCACGTCTGCTGGAAGTTTGTTCCAAGGATCTACTACTCTTTCAGTAAAATAATATTTTCTCATGTTGCTTTTGATCTTTCTCCCAAGTAACTTCAGATTGTGTCCCCTATGCTATGCTGGCTGGGGAATTCTGGGAGTTGGAGTCCACAGATCTCAAAGGAGCCAAAGACTGCAAACCATTGCAGATAAGTCACTGGCAACAGATTACGTCCTTCGTAGGCAGCTGTGCTGACTATTCCTTCAGGAATTTGGACCAGTCCTGTGTTCCAGATCTTCATAGAACAATCAACAATCAAATATGCAGGAATTGCTTGAATGATGAGCTACCCTCTAAGCATGTCCTTTCCCTTCCTTTCAGCTTATTTAGGACAATTTTCCAGCCAGAGTGTCCGTCTGCCCGTTTCCAGCACTCGTTGGGCCCCAGTGTGTGCGGTTTTGTGTGTGTTTGTGAGTGTGTGCCACTTCTCCCTGACCCCCATTTTCTACCATGCTGGCTGGATGAGAGAGATGTCTAATGGTTTTTTTGGGGTGGTGGTGGTTTAAAACATTATTATATTGTTTTAAATTATACGCCACCCAGAATCCAGAAGGAGTTGGGTGGCTTATCAATCAAATAAATTAAAAAGTTGCTACAACGTCCTTCCTGTCAACAACTACTTCAGCTTCAACCACAGCAACGCACGAGCACACAACAGGCACAAACTGAAAGTAAACCGCTATAAACTCGACTGCAGGAAATACAACTTTAGTAACTGAGTAGTTAATGCATGGAACTCACTACTTAACACTGTCTTCAAAATTGACAACTAATCTAATCCAGCCTAATCTTATATAGCTTCTGCTCTGATAATCACACACTACTAACCAGAGCATACAAAACTTTGGCCAGACCAATCCTTGAATACAGCTCATCTGTCTGGAACCCACACTGCATTTCGGGCATAAACACTCTAGAAAATGTCCAGAGATACTTTACTAGAAGAGCCCTCCAGTCCTCTAATTTATTTCAATATCCATTTCTTCCATATATTTGTCAGTATAAATTATATATATGACGGTCTTGGTATATTCGGGGTTCTTCCCGTGTAGGATTTGGAAATTTCTGGCGACATTTCGATGAGGTCCCACTCATCATCTTCAGGCTGGTGTTTCTGTCCTTGTTCTAAGACGAACACTGCGAGACCTAAGCTGCCTTCCTTCTATAAATACTGGTGGCTGGGTGTGGTTTGATGGCTCAGCAATTGCCTGCTGTGTAGAAACTTCCTGGTGAGTCAGTGGGGTAACATCTGGGGTCATTGATGTAGCTGAAGTATGCTGATTAGTTAATGGTTGTTGATTAGGCGTGATATCCTGGGTAGTTGGAGCTTGCAGGCTACTTGATTGTTTTGCAATATGTGTTCTGAGTCTAGTTTCAGTTTTTATGGCTGGGATACGTTTGTTAATGAGGGCTGGTTTCCAGATGTCTGGTAGGCGGGAGATATCATCCCGCTTGTTCATATTTTGGGGATGTTTTTCTATCAACAACCATTAACTAATCAGCATACTTCAGCTACATCAATGACCCCAGATGTTACCCCACTGACTCACCAGGAAGTTTCTACACAGCAGGCAATTGCTGAGCCATCAAACCACACCCAGCCACCAGTATTTATAGAAGGAAGGCAGCTTAGGTCTCGCAGTGTTCGCCTTAGAACAAGGACAGAAACACCAGCCTGAAGGAACGTCACAGCTCCTTTTTTGCCTCTAGGCCCAACCCAGGACCACTTCAAGGCAGTTAATATATTTATAGCCGACAACTATATTCTGTATGTGTTAAATATACCTTAAATATACCAGGGTGATCCGACATAAGAAAAAACATATAGCCCCTCCCTGGTACAGAGCTGGAAGGGTTCTGATCTGATAGCTCACACTGCTAGTTCTCTGCTTTACAAGGCAGAGTTCACCAGATCGAATCCCAGTAAAGGAAAGGGTGTGGCTAGCTGATGAGGCCAGAACAAGGCTGAAATGGGACCATCCTAGTCTCCCTTAATTTTAAAATTCCAGCTAAAAAAACCATTTAACACACACACATATATATATACCGTATATCTTGAAGTCCACACATCTTAAAAGTTGATGAGTAACCCTGATCTGATGCCTTTTATATTGTGTTTGTCGTATGTATGTATGTATGTATGTATGTATGTGTATATGTATGTATGTATGTTTCTTTCCTATTTCGTTTGTTTATTATTTGCTAAATTTGCATCTGGCCCACTTCCCAGAATTCCCTGGCATGCTGGCCAGGGAATTCTGGGAGTTGAAGTCCTCACATCTTCAAGTGGCTGAAGTCATAGATATGCTGAACTAACACGTAGCCTGAAGTTAATATTCAGACCCACATATACGGCATTCTTTAGGATTACCCTGGATTATGTCAAGCCTTTCTGGAGCCTAGTCTGGAAATCATTATCTAGGTTAAATAGACAGAGATTGTTTTGCGTTGAGTCTCCCTGAACGTTTTCCCATCGCAGGGTGAGACCCCTGCCCTCTTCTAAAGTCCACAAAGTAGAATAGCTACCAATCTCTGTTAGGATATCAATACGATACAACAGAGTTTGTCCAATCTGCTGAATAATAACCCTGGTTGCATCGACACAACTTGAATGGTTTATTCTATCTTTAAGCCTAGGTTAGATTTCGAAACTGGGGAGGGGGATTGTTTATGATACTTCGCGCAAACCCCAAAAAGTGAGCTTGTGCATCGACCAAGTTTAATTTAATTAATTTAATTAATTTAATAAAATAATTAAAAAAATAATTCCCTCAAAACTGTCAAACTTTTTACTAAGTCTGCACTTCTGTTTCTACTGGTTTTTTCTCATCATTCCTATCACCCTTTTCCTCCCACTTAGGACTGTATGACTGTAACTTGTTGCTTGTATCCTAAGATTTTTACTCATATTGATTGTTTCTTCATTGCTTATTTGACCCCTATGACAATCATTAAGTGTTTTTTACCTCATGATTCTTGAGAAATACATATTTTCTTTTATGCACACTGAGAGCATCTGCACCAAAGACAAATTCCTTGTGCGTCCAATCACACTTGGCCAATAAAGAATTCTATGCTATTCTATTATTTAATTTTAATTAAATTTATTAATTTTATTAAATTTATTAATTTTATTAAATTTATTAATTTTATTAATTTTATTAATTTTATTAAATTTTATTTATTTTATTCATTTTATTAATGTTGTGGTTAGCTCTGGCCCAGCTCCTGCCCCAAGGAATGTGCAGGTGGATGTGGGGGAAACATCCACATGCCTCAGGCCTGTTTTGCTCCCAGTAGAATCTGCCGACGAAGTCTCCTCTGACCAAGGAAGCATGAGTGACAGGGAAGAGGGGAGTTTGGCAGACAGCCCACGAGGAGATCAGTCATCTGTATCATTGCTGGATTCTGAACAATAATTAATGACACATCCACGAATACGTAGAGTGATGCATAGGAGACAACAACTGAAGGATTATTACAAGAGAAAATGAAGCCACCTGCGGTTGGGTGGGGCTGCTGTAATTAGTGCTACAGATAAAAGTGCAGCCTGGTGTTTTAGCCTCAAGGCAGTTTATCTGATTCATTGTTTCGTCAAGATCGTGGTTTTTGTGCTGTTCAAGATTGTGTGTGGACTCTCTGGACTTTAGAATTGGACTCAATTTCCCAGTTATTGGGTGAGCAATTGGATTGCATTTAACCTGTGCCTTGTGTGTACCAGGAAATCCCTTTGACATTTAAAAAGGGAGCTGTTTCTGTTTTTCTGTTTATAAAAACTTTTGGGTTTCCTTTTATCGTGTGGTGTGTGTCTTCCTGGACTAATTACCCTGTAATTACGGGCGGTTAAGACACGCCAGCAGAACAATTAAATTTATTTATTTTATTAAATTTATAAACCGCCCAACTCCAACTACACTCTGAGCGGTGTACGCCAAGTTAGGCAAGTCAGCCAAGCAGACAACAGAGAAGAAGCTGGCTGGTTGGGGAATTTTATGAGTTGGAGCTCACAAAGGTTAAACTTTACAGATTATCAATTGGAAAGGACCTTGGAGGTCATCCAGTCCAACCCTCCATCCAAGCAGGAAACCTGACACCATTTCTGACAGATGGCCGTTCAGTCCCTTCTTGAAAGCCTCCAGGGATGAAGCTCCCACAACTTCCGAAGGCAACTTTTGTTCCATGGGTTGATTGTTCTCACTGTCAAGAAATTCCTCCTTTATTTCTCTCCTCAATCAATCTCCATCCATTGTTCCTTGTCTGGCCTTTGGGGGCCTTGGAAAATAGCTTACTTACTTACTTATTTATTTATTTATTTATTTACTTACTTACTGATTTGATTTGATTTGATTTGATTTGATTTGATTTGTATGCCGCCCCTCTCCGTAGACTCAGGGCGGCTAACAACAGTAAACAGACAATATGAACAAATCTAATATTCAAAGTAATATAAAAAAACGCCAATTTAAGAAACCAATCATACATACAGACATACCATGCATAAATTTTATAAGCCTAGGGGGAAGGGAATATCTCAGTTCCCCCATGCCTGACGACAGAGGTGGATTTTAAGGAGCTTACGAAAGGCAAGGAAGGTGGGAGTTGGTTCCAGAGGGTCGGGGCCGCCACAGAGAAGGCTCTTCCCCTGGGTCCCGCCAGATGACATTGTTTAGTCGACGGGAGCCGGAGAAGGCCAACTCTGTGGGACCTAACTGGTCGCTGGGATTCGTGTGGCAGAAGGCGGTCCCGGAGATATTCTGGTCCGATGCCATGAAGGGCTTTATAGGTCATAACCAACACTTTGAATTGTGACCGGAAACCGATCGGCAAACAATGCAGACTGCGGAGTGTTGGTGTGACATGGGTATATTTAGGAAAGCCCATGATTGCTCTCGCAGCTGCATTCTGCACGATCTGAAGTTTCCGAACACTTTTCAAAGGTAGCCCCATGTAGAGCTTGACCCCCTTCCTCCTCTCTGGGGCAGCTCCTCAAATATTGGAAGATGCTCTCATGTCTCCCCTGGTCCTTCTCTTCCCTAGACCAGCCAGGCCCAGTTCCTGCAACCGTTCTTCATATGTTTTACTTGCCAGGTTTGCTAGACCAATTAATTAATGACTTCATTAATTAATGACTGTTAATGACTGCTTCACCTTCAACCGCAGCAATACTCGAGCACGTAATACATTCAAACTCAATGTAAACTGCTCTAAACTTGATTGCAGAATGTATGACTTCAACAACAGAGTAATCAATACCTGGAAAGCATTACCTGACTCTGTGGTTTCTTCCCCAAACCCCAAAAACTTTAACCTTAGATTGTCTACAGTCGACCTCTCCCCGTTTCTAAGAAGTCTGTAAGGGATGTGCATAAGCACACCACCATGACTAACAATCCTGGGTCTAAAAAGCTTAGAACTACGGCGCCTAAAACACGATTTAAGTATTGCCCACAAGATCATATGCTGCAACATCCTACCGGTCAATGACTACTTCCGCTTCAACCGCAACAACACAAGAGCACACAACAGATTCAAACTTAATATTAACCGCTCCAAACTTGACTGTAAAAAGTATGACTTTAACAATCGAGTTGTCGAAGCGTGGAACTCATTACCGGACTCAGTAGTGTCAACCCCTAGCCCCCAATATTTCTCCCTTAGACTATCCACTATTGACCTCTTCAGGTTCCTAAGAGGTCAGTAAGGGGCGTACAAAAGTGCACTAGTGTGCCTTTCGTCCCCTATCCAATTGTCTTTCCTTTATCTCATATATCATATATTCAACATCTTGAATCTCCAATGACCTACGCCAGGGTCCTCTTTGTGGACTTCAGTTCAGCATTCAATACCATTGTACCGGACATTCTCTTAACCAAACTAAATCAGCTAGCGGTACCTGAACACACTTGTAAGTGGATCACAAGCTTCCTAACAGACAGGAAGCAGCAGGTGAAGCTAGGAAAAATCACATCAGATATATGTACAATTAGCACAGGTGCCCCCCAAGGCTGTGTACTCTCACCACTTCTCTTCTCTCTATACACTAATGACTGCATCTCATACGATCCATCTGTTAAACTACTGAAGTTTGCAGATGATACAACAGTGATCGGACTCATTCGAGACAATGATGAATCCGTATACAGACGGGAAGTTGAACAACTATCCTTGTGGTGTGACCAGAACAATCTAGAACTGAACACACTCAAAACTGTAGAAATGGTGGTAGACTTTAAGAGAAACCCTTCCACCCTTCCACCTCTCACAATACTAGACAACACAGTATCAACAGTAGAGACCTTCAAATTTCTAGGTTCTATCATATCTCAAGACCTAAAATGGTCACCTAACATCAAAAACATCATCAAAAAAGCACAACAAAGAATGTTCTTTCTGCGCCAGCTCAGGAAGCTCAAACTGCCCAAGGAGCTGCTGATTCAGTTCTACAGAGGAATCATTGAGTCTGTCATCTGCACCTCTATAACTGTCTGGTTTGGTGCTGCAACCCAACAGGACCGACACAGACTTCAGAGGATAATCAGAATTGCAGAAAAAACAATTGCTGCCAATCTGCCTTCCATTGAGGACCTGTATACTGCACGAGTCAAAAAGAGGGCGGGTAAAATATTTACTGACCCCTCGCATCCTGGACACAAATTGTTTCAACTCCTACCCTCAAAATGTCGCTACAGAGTACTGCACACCAAGACAACTAGACACAAGAACAGTTTTTTCCCGAACGCCATCACTCTACTAAACAAATAATTCCCTCAAAACTGTCAGACTTTCTACTAAATCTGCACTTCTATTCTACTAGTTTTTCTCATCATTCCTATCACCCATTTCCTCCCATGTTGACTGTATGACTGTAACTTGTTGCGTATATCCTAAGATTTTTATTAATATTGCTTCTTCATTGCTTATTTGACCCCTATGACAATCATTAAGTGTTGTATCACATGATTCTTGACAAATGTATATTTTATTTTATGTACGCTGAGAGCATATGCACCAAGACAAATTCCTTGTGTGTCCAATCACACTTGGCCAATAAAAATTCTATTCTATTCTATTCTATTTTCTTCCTTTCATATATCTTCTCCTCTATTTTTACATATTATCTTTATATATATTACTTCATGTCTATTCTCTTCCATATGTATTGTATATTGGACAAATGAATAAATAAATAAATAAAAAATAAATGACTACCATCCCTGTCCTATTGTCTATTGTCCTCTTTTATCATTACTTTAAAAAAAATGTTTATGTTTATACAAACTACTACTATACATGTTTGACAAATACATAAAATAAAAGTTTGGACCAACCAGGAAAACTGCATAGTCGGGAGGAAAATTATATCACAGGTGATGGGACATAATTTTTTGAATCTTTTTTCAAAATATCCTTGTAGGAGAAATGTTATTTATTTATTTATTTTTTTGAAAATAATTTTTATTTACATATATATAAGACAACAACAACAACAGACAATACATTTACATAAAAAAAAAGAAAAAAATACAGAAAAAAAAAACAAGAAACAAGCAAGAGATATATTTAATAGAGACTGTTGACAGGTTCCTATCTTCGTTTTGTTCTTAAGTTTCCGGCGATGTTTAACCCAGCGATTTAAGTTATATGTTTGTTGTAGTTGGGTTTTTATGTATTTAAATTACTTCCTTGTCACGCAGCACTATAAAGGTGAGTTCTTTTATTTAGCCAAATATAAAATTCTTCCCATATTTGGTAGTATTTCGTTTTTTCTTTTCCTTTTAGCTCCATTGTTAATTTGTCTGCTTCAGCACAATCTAACATTTTTTTAATTAAATTCCGTTCATTTGGCATATTTTCATTCTTCCAGAATTGTGCGATAGCTATTCTCGTTGAAGTTATTTAATGTTGTATTAAATAGTAACGTTCCTTGTTCATCTGATTTTCAATAATGCCAAGCAAAAATACCCGTTATTTATTTATTTTATTAGATTTCGATGCTGCCCTTCTCCGCAGACTCAGGGCAGCTTACAAACAAGAACAATGCAAAAAACATATGAAAAATCTAGTAGTGAAAACAGTCTAAATTTATCTGCAATCCCAATTATTTGTCTATAATCTAAATTTTGAAAGCACCGTGTTTTTTGCCTTCTTTTCCATTTCTCTGTTTGTTTGGGTTTGGTTTTTTTTCTGCGAGAGAAATTCTAGTTGATTGCAAGCTGGTTTCTTTTGCTTTTATGTTCTCCAGCCTCTGATTCATCCCCAACCCATCAGTTGTTTCTGTTTCTGCAGCTTCAGGAAGTTGGATTTCCTTCTTACGCCAACTGTGAGTTCCCCAGCCCGGCCCAATTCCCCCCCAGCAGCTTCCCCCCCCTTCCGACGAAGCAGGCAAACAGCCCGTGATTCTATAAAATCCTCATCTTACAACCACAAAGGAGGACGAACATTTCTGTTGCTAAGTGGGACGGTCGCTAAGTGAGGTTTTTGCCCCGTTGAAACGAGCTTTCTTGCCACGGTTGTTAAGCGAATCACTTCAGTCACTAAGCGAGTAAGGCAATATTTTTATTATTTTTCAAAAACAAACATGATAAATACAACATATAACATTTAGTGGAGCTGCAATCACTCCTCTTAAAATAGAAGTCTTCATTGTATAAAAAGAAGAAAGATCACCGTGTAAAAAATATATAACAATATTTATTATAACGCACTACTTAAAAGCACATCTAAAAATATAAAAGAGTATATACAGTGTTCCCTCGATTTTCGCGGGGGATGCGTTCCGGAACCGCCCGTGAAAGTCGAATTTCCGCGAAGTAGAGATGCGGAAGTAAATACACTATTTTTGGCTATGAACAGTATCACAAGCCTTCCCTTAACACTTTAAACCCCTAAACTGCAATTTCTCATTCCCTTAGCAACCATTTAGATTATTACTCACCATGTTTATTTATTAAAGTTTATTACAAAAAATATTTATTAAAGGGGGACGAAAGTTTGGCGATGACGTACAATGTCATCGGGTAGGAAAAACCGTGGTATGGGGGGGAAAACTGCAAAGCATTTTTTAATTAATATTTTTGAAAAACCGTGGTATAGCCGTTTCGTGAAGTTCGAACCCGCGAAAATCGAGGGACCACTGTATAGGAATTCTTAATTTGTAGAATAGATCAAACAGAAATAAAGAAAATAAGAATAAAAAAATTACATTTATGTTATAGATAATCACAATCTAGTAAATTTTTTCTATTAAGTTCAAGTTTTTGAAGTAATATAACAACAAACGTATATCTTTTTCTTTTTATGCGAGTAAGGCGGTTCTTAATTGAATCTTGAAAAGGGGATCACATAACCATAGAACATTGCAACCTGTTATAAATACGAATCATCGCTGACTATCTGAAATTTGATCACAGGAGGATGCTGAATAAAATAGAATTCTTTATTGGTCAAGTGTGATTGGACACACAACGAATTTGTCTTTGGTGCAGATGCTCTCAGTGTACATAAGAGGAAAAGATACATTTGTCAAGAATTATGATGTACAACACGATAGGGGTCAAATAAGCAATGAGGAAACAATCAATATTAATAAAAATCTTTAAGGATACAAGCAACAAATAACAGTCAGACAAATATAAGTGGGAGGAAATGGGTGATAAGAATGTTAAGAAAAGACTAGTAGTAATAGTTTATTTTTATTTATTTATTTTGTCCAATACATAATATACATTGAAGAGAATAGATATGTAGTAATATAAATAAAGAAAAGGAGAGAAGAAAAGATATAAAAATATAGGAGAACATATTTGAAAGGAAGAAAAGATAAATGAGATAAGAAGAGACGATTGGACAGGGGACGGAAGGCACACTGGTGCACTTATGCACGCCCCTTACTGGCCTCTAAGGAACCTGGAGAGGTCAATCGTGGATAGTCTAAGGGAAAAATGTTGGGGGTTAGGGGTTGACACTACTGAGTCAGGTAATGAGTTCCACGCTTCCACAACTCGGTTGCTGAAGTCATATTTTTTACAGTCAAGTTTGGAGCGGTTAGTATTAATTTTGAATCTGTTAAGTGCTCTTGTGTTGTTGCGGTTGAAGCTGAAGTAGTCATTGACAGGTAGAACGTTGCAGCATGTGATCTTGTGGGCAATACTTAGATTGTGTTTTAGGCGTCGTAGTTCTAAGCTTTCTAGACCTAGGATTTATAGTCTGCTTTCGTAGGGTATTCTGTTTTGAGTGTGTTGTGGTTGGTTCTGGCCCAGCTCCTGCCCCAGGGAATGTGGAGGTGGATGCAGGGGAAACTTCAACATGTCACAGGCCTGTGTTATTGCCGACAGAATCAGTTCAGAGTTTAGTTTCCTCGGACGAAGGAAAAGGTGGGAGTGACTCGGCAGAGGAGGGCTTGGCACACAGCCAAGGCAGTCAATCTTCCTTATCTTCTATTGCTTCAGATGATGACATGTTGGACCTATGCAAGTGCAGAATCATATTACAGGAAATAAGGGAGGCCACCTGTGTTTGGGTGGAGCTCCAGTAATTAGGGCTGCTGCTATAAATAGCAGCATGTGGGTTTGGCCATTGTGGAAGAGTATCTGTTGCAGTTCGTCAGGAATCTTGTGTGCTGGACTTTGTTGCTTTTTCACGCCTTTGAAACCAAAGCAGAGCAACGTGTATGTGTGTGTGTGAAGTTTCTTCACAGCTGCCGGCTAAGTACTTAATGACTGCTTAAGGGAAATTGTACCGACTACCTGGTTGTTTTGGGAAGAGTGCTCTTTGCAATACAAAAAGAGTGCTTAGTTTATTTTGACTTTTGTGATAAAGAACATTGTTTTGAATTTTCAAACGTGTGTGTGTGTCTGAAATTTGTACTCTTGAATTTTCAGGAGGCTCCTATCAGAGAGCCCGGCAGAACAGAGTGGAGGAGTGAAGGGCTCTTCTGGTGAAGTATCTTTGGACATTTTCAAGGGTGTTGATGTCCGAGATGTGGTATGGGTTCCAAACAGATGAACGGTATTCCTTAGTGAATAGTTTGACAGTGTTGAGGGAATTATTTGTTTAGCAGAGTGATGGCGTTCGGGCAGTGAAGGGCTACCAAATTTTTTACTACTACACTGTGGGCATGGCTTATATGCCCTGCATTTTCTTTCAACATTTTTCAGTGCAATTTGGGTGCTCTGGGGTGGAGCTCCATTTTTGCTACGCCACTGGGTTTCCTCCCTGCCTGGAAATCTCAGCGGACATTTGTAAACCATCGGAATTGACAAAATCTCCATCTGTCAATTGCAAAAGGCTGCTTTAATGGGATCGGCAAACATAATTCGCCGCTACATCACGCAGTCTTAGGTGCTTGGGAAGCGCCCGACTGGTGATGAAATACGAAATCCAGCATAGTGATCATAGTGTTGTATTGACATAATAATGATAATGATAATAATAATAATAATAATAATAATAATAATAATAATAATAATAATAATAAGTTTAATGAAAAAAAGATGATAGCAGTCTTCCAGTATTTGAAAGGCTGGCACGAAGAAATCAGGGTCCACCTATTCTTCCAAAGCCCCAGAAGGCAAGACAAGAAACAACGGATGGAAACTAAGCAAGGAAGAGAAGCAGAAGAGAATTTGCTTCTCCAGAGTGCTTCTGAGTGTTATTTGTATTTATTTACATTGTCTCTCAACAAGATCATCTTCATTTATGTCAACAACCAACTCTTGCCATCTGTTGCTTCTTTTCTTCCAGACCTCCTTCCCTTTGATTTTTAAAACAATAGAGAGGCAGTAAGTGAGAAGCCAGGGGTAACAGATAAGATAACAACAAAGCCACAATTTTATTTCTCGCAGTTATCTGTCAAAGCAGCCAAGATGATTAGGGGGCTGCAGACTGAAACATATGAAGAACTGTTGCAGGAACTGGCTAAGACCAGTCTAGAAAAGAATAGCAGTAGCATTAACAATCACATTTATACTGCTTTCCAGCCCTCTCTAAGCGGTTTTCAGAGAGTCAGCCTATTGCACCCAACAATCTGGGTCCTCATTTTACCGACCTTGGAAGGATGGAAGGCTGAGTCAACGATGAGCCTACTGAGATTCAATCTGGCAAACTGCTGACAGCCGATGATCAGCAGAATTATTATTATTATTATTATTATTATTATTATTATTATTATTATTATTATTATTATTATTATTTCAATACAATACAGCAAACGAGGTCACTATGCTGCATTTCGTATTTCATCATCAGTCGGGTGCTTCCCAAGCACCTAGGACTGCGTGATGTAGCGGCGAATTATGTTTGCCGATCCCAGTAAAGCGGCCTTTTGCAATTGACAGATGGAGATTTTATCAATTCCGATGGTTTTCAAATGTCCACTGAGATCCTTTGGCACTGCGTCCAGGGTGCCAAGTACCACTGGGACCACTTTCACTGGCTTATGCCAGAGTCGTTGCAGCTCGATTTTTAGATCTTCGTATTTCACTAATTTCTCTAGCTGCTTCTCCTCAATTTTGCTGTCCCCTGGGATTGCGATGTCGATGATCCATACTATCTTTTTCTCCACAATCAGGATGTCTGGTGTGTTATGCTTCAGAATTCGGTCAGTCTGAAGTCCCACAGTAGTTTTGCTTGCTCATTTTCGACCACTTTTTGGGGCTTATGATCCCACCAGTTTTTGTAAGCTTTGTTTATTTTGTTCCTGTAGCTCATTTGTCGATGGCTGCCCAGGTTCCACAGCAGCCACCGCGGTCCTTTTTATCCTGGGCGACGACCGAGCCAGTATGGACTTCTTTTTGTTTTGTCTCTCCATTAGTTTAAATGGGTTAGGTACGTTTGGTCTGGCTCCTCTGCTTTGACCACTCCGGCAAGTTTAGATCTACCAGTAGTTTACACTACCACCGGCACAGCTCTCAGCTTCATTGAAGCACACAAGCCCCACTACCATGACAAGGCGTACCCATCAGTGGGGATTATTATTATTATTATTATTGTTGTTGTTGCTGTTGTTGTTGTTGTTGCTGATGCTGTTGTTGTTGTTGTTGTTGTTATTATTATTATTATTATTATTATTATTATTATTATTATTATTATTGTTACTCTCTCCAAATAAGGTTTTTTTAAAGCCCCAACCAGGGGATAAAATAATGTGCTGGATCTGACCAGACTAAGGATGGTAGCCGGAAAAATATCTGGTAAGCAGATTCTTTTCCCTATTTTCTTCCCCAAAAGAAAGTGCGTGTTTTATACTTTGAAAAATACGATAATTCCTTCCGGATCTAAGTTAATTTCGTTTTCTCTATTTATTACATAAAGCGATGACAGTTTAGATTTATATGATCCTATTTTCCCTTGCCATTTTTTCCAAATTTCCATAGTCCCTTTCATTGGGCCTATTAATTTCCCTATATCTTTCCTATTCCACTTCCTAAAAATCAATTCTCTATTATTCATCCCGTTTATCTGTTTTTCCAATTTCGCCCATTTATTTTCACTTAATTGCAACTCCATTAACCTTTCCATTTGAAAGGCTTCCCTATACAGCTCCAAACATGGAACACCCCATCCCCCCTCTTTTTCATTCGCAATTAACCACTTTTTTCTTATTCTTGGTCTCTTATCTTCTTCAATCCAATAATTTAATTTTTTGTCCCACTCTTTAACCTTACATACCGATAACCCCCCCGACAGCACCTGAAGTAGGTACATCATCTTGGGAGCTATCATCATTTTTAAAGCTCTTATTTTAGAGAGTCTCCTTAGCTTTTTATCTTTCCAGCTCCTCATCTGTTTCAACATTTTCCTCCATGTTATTCTATAATTAATCTCTTCCATTTTCCCTGGGTTTTTTAATAACCAAATTCCCAAATATTTTATTTTTTTAAGTCCTAATTTCAACCCTGATTCTTTCCTAATTTCTATCTGTTCTCTCGGATCTGTATTTAACACATAATCTCTGATTTTTCCATATTAACCGACAGACCCGATTCCTGCTTAAACTCTTGTAAAATATTTATTATACCTTTAATCATCTCCATCGGGGTCTGGGTCAATATAATTGCATCATCTGCAAATAAATTTATTTTCATTTCTAATTTCCCTATTCTATATCCTGCCCAAGTGTTATCTTGTCTTATCTTATTAGCTAAGATCTCTATTGCTATTACGAATAATTTTGGAGACAGAGGGCATCCCTGCTTGGTGCCATTTAATATTTTAATACTCTGCGTTCTTTGTCCATTCACTCTTATATATGCTTCATTTCCTTTATAGATCTCTTTTATAGTTTCACAAAATTTTTCCCCCATATTTAATTTGTTACATAATTTATATAAATAACTATGGTTAACTTTATCGAACGCTTTATAAACATCTAATTTCAAAATTCCCAATTTCCTTTTAGTAACGGTAGCATGGTGCATCACATTCATTACATTTCTAATTGGTTCACTTATTTTCCTTCCCTTCACGAATCCATATTGATCCTCTTCAATTATTTTTGGTAAAATATTTTCTAGTCTATTTGCCAGTATTTTCATAAATATTTTATAATCCTGATTTGCCAAACTGATCGGACGGTAAGACCCAGGCTCCCTTAAATCTCGACCCATCTTCGGAATGTTATAGGAGAGTTGAAGGGAAGAGGGATAACTAAGATAGAACAGTTATACGAGAAGGACGGCAGGCCAAGTAGAAATCGCATAGAATGGTGGTTAGGTAAGGGAAGGTGGCTACAAATAAATGCAATATGTAAATATCTAAATGATATGGCGGGAGGAGACAGGGTTAGAGAAAATAATAAGAGAAAAAAGTGAGGGGATAAAGGCGCAAGCAACTAATATATACAAACTGCTAGTGCAGTCAGATGGGGACACGATTGATGGATTGACTAAATGGTGGCAAAATGAGATATTAGTAGAGGTACAAGAAATGGAAAATATAGTAGAAGATATAAGGAAAATTAAAAATACAAGAATTAGGGAAATGAGAAGGAAAATATTACATAAGTGGTATTTTACTCCCGTTCAATTTGCACATTTTCAGCAGAATGTTAGGGGGAATTGTTGGCATGGTTGTCAAGATAAAGGAGTGTTTATGCATATGTTTTGGGAATGCCCAATAGTGCAGGAATTTTGGCAAAAAGTGAAAGAGGATATTAATGGAATGTTAAATATACAATGGACAATCACTAAGGAAATGGCAGTACTAGTAAAAAGCAATGCGATGGGAGAATTTAGAGAAATAAAAAAAGCAGCAATAGAAAGTGCTCAGGCAGTAATAGTTTTGGGTTGGAAGGATGCGACAAAATGGACAATGCAAAATTGGTATAGGTACATGGTGGATCATATTCAATTTGAAATTATGGAAAAAAGGATAAATTTGGATAATGAAACTGATTTGGGACAGCTGATGGGACGGTGGGACAAGGTAAGACGATATATGACGAGCAGAATCCGAGACCAAGCTACAAGAAATAAACTAGAATCACTCTATAATATGTAGACAGATATATTGCTCTTGGGTTAAGTGGATTAAAAAAGAAATACCCCCAATTTGGTGGTGGGGAATGTGTGTATGTCGGGGTGATGGGCACAATTCACATCTCACTATGCACTGTTTTATGTTGTGTGATTTAAATTGTTAAAAATCAATAAATAAAAATTTAAAAAAAAAAAAAAAAGATAATTCCTTCCGGATCCTTCATGAGTTCATATATTATGAGCTACCCTGAGCAGTGTTCCCTCTAATTTTTTTTGGGGGTGGGCGGAAATGTATAGTGCCTGAGCGGCAGTCCCTTCGGGACTGGGCGGCATAGAAATAATAAATAAATAAACAAACAAATAAAAAACCCACCCTGTTTTGCCTCAGAGAATTTCAAAATAAAATACTGTACTGTGTGTCTATAACAGTGAGCTCATAATAGGGCAACTCTATCAATATCAAAATGCCACTTAAATAGTTGAGCTAGTTTCAAACTAGATTTTGATTTTCTTTCTCTCTTCCTTACTCCCATTCTTTTTCTTTCTCTTTTCCTTCCTCTCTTTTTCCTATCTGTTTCTCTCTCTTCCTCTCTCTCTCCTTCCCTCTCACTCTTTTCCTCTCGGCTTCTGGGCAGGTTTGGAAAACTCTGAGTTGATGATGATTTTTAAGTGAGCGATTGCTCACTGCTCAGCTTAGAGGGAACTATGACCCTGAGTCCTCGGAGAGGGGCAGCAAATAAATGCAATAAATAAGTAAATAAATAAACCTGCCCCTGGTCACAGCGTATCTTGACAAAGAATGAAACTCCATATTTTTTGCAGATTTCCACCCATTTGGAAAGCTCATTTTGCGAACGCTTTATTTTTAAAATTGTTCCTCGTCCTCTGCTTCTAAGCCTGAAGAGCTGCTGATTTTATCCACCGTTATCAGAAGTCATCAAACAGGCTGCATGAGGCAATCCAGCACTGGGGTGTGGGACGGTCAACACAGTGCTAAAAAGTAACAAGCGTGCAAATAAACCCGCCATCTCGGCACACCCATGGGCTGAACTTGTAAAATAAAAATTACAAGTTCTACCCCTTGTTTTAAAAGCATAAAATATATCTATTAAAACCATTTGGAAATTTCTGATGGCTTAGCTGCTGATATTTGTTCCATATTTTGAAACACCCCATGGCAGGTTAATGTGCTATGCACACATATATATATATTTAAAAATGGACGGGTATTATTATTTTATTATTTATTTATTTATTTATTTATTAGATTTGTATGCCGCCCCTCTCCGTAGACTCGGGGCGGCTCACCACAATAACAAGAACAATGCAAGAACAAATCTAATAATTAAAAACAAAAAACAAAAAACCTCTAAAAAACCCATTATTAAAAGCAAACATACACACAAACATACCATGTATATAAACTGTATAGGCCCAGGGGAGATGTCTCAGTTCCCCCATGCCTGACGGCAGAGATGGGTCTTAAGAGCTTTACGAAAGGCAAGGAAGGTGTGGGCAGTTCTAATCTCCGGGGGGAGCTGGTTCCAAAGGGTCGGGGCCGCCACAGAGAAGGCTCTTCTCCTGGGCCCCGCCAAATGACATTGCTTAATCGACGGGACAATTTATTTTATTATTTTATTTTATTTTATTTTATTTTATTTTATTTTATTTTATTTTATTTTATTTTATTTTATTTTATTTTATTTTATTTTATTTTATTTTATTTTATTTTATTTTATTTTATTTTATTTTATTTTATTTTATTTTATTTTATTTTATTTTATTTTATTTTATTTTATTTTATTTTATTTTATTTTATTTTATTTTATTTTATTTTATTTTATTTTATTTTATTTTATTTTATTTTATTTTATTTTATTTTATTTTATTTTATTTATTTTATTTATTTTATTTTATTTTTTTTATTTTATTTTATTTTATTTTATTTTATTTTATTTTATTTATTTTATTTTATTTTTTATTTATTATTTATTTATTTTATTTATTTTATTTATTTTATTTATTTTATTTATTTTATTTATTTTATTTATTTTATTTATTTTATTTATTTTATTTATTTTATTTATTTTATTTATTTTATTTATTTTATTTATTTTATTTATTTTATTTATTTTATTTATTTTATTTATTTTATTTATTTTATTTATTTTATTTATTTTATTTTATTTCATTTTATAATTTTTTATTTTATTTTATTTTAATTTGTTGCCCCTCTCCGTGGACTATTAGATTAGTATGCCATCATTCTCCGAAAACTTGGGGTAGCAAATTCTGCGTGGAATAATTCTGAATAGTGTGGTAGTCTTTATAGGACTTCTGATACTTTGAAAATAGAACAGTTTTTTCCCTGAACGCCATCACTCTACTAAACAAATAATTCCCTCAACACTGTCAAACTATTCACTAAGTCTGCACTACTCTTACTAGTAGTTTTTTCTTATCATTCCTATCAACCATCTCCTCCCACTTATGACTGTAACTTGTTGCTTGCATCCTTAAGATTTTTATTAATATTGTTTCTTCATCTATTTGACCCCTCTGACGATCCTTAAGTGTTGTACTACATGATTCTTGACAAATGTGTGTTTTCTTTTATGTACACTGACAAATTCCTTGTTGTCCCAATCACTCTTGGCCAATAAAATTCTATTCTATTTTCTATTCTATTCTATTCTCTCCATTTCTAATCTGGTGTTTTAACCACTGCTTGACCATTTATTTATTTTGTCAAGTATGTATTGGTAGTATACAAACATCATGTTTATATACATGATATTGATATTAATAACAGAGAAACGAAGGATAGGGGATGGAAAGCGTGCTGGTGCACTTATGCACTTATTACTGACGTCTTAGGAATCGTGAGAGGTCAACAGTGGATAGTCTAAGGTTAAAGTTTTGGGCGTTAGGTGATAATACTATAGAGTCTAGTAGTGAGTTCCATGCATTAATTACTCGGTTGCTAAACTTATATTTTCTACAGTCGAGCTTGGAGTGGTTTACTTTGAGTTTGCATCTGTTGTGTGCTCGAGTGTTGTTGTGGTTGAAGCTGAAATACAGTGATCCCTCGATTATCGCGAGGGTTCCGTTCCAAGACCCCTCGCGATAATCGATTTTTCGCGATATAGTGGTGCGGAAGTAAAAACACCATCTGCGCATGCGCGCCCTTTTTTTCCATGGCCGCGCATGCGCAGATGGTGTTTTTACTTCCGCACCTGGGAAGACCCAGGGAAGGTTCCTTCGGCCGCCCAGCAGCTGATCTGCTTGGCAGCGCCACAGCAGCGAGGAGCCGAAGATCGGGGTTTCCCCGCCGCCCACGCAAAGGGGAAACCTGGATCTTCGGCTCCTCGCTGCTGCGGCGCTGCCGAGCAGATCAACTGCTGGGCGGCCGAAGGAACCTTCCCTGGGTCTTCCCCGCCGCCCATGCGCCGCTCGAGAGCAAGAGGGGGAGAGATAGAGAAAGAGAGAGAAGGAAAGAAAGAGATGAGAGAGGGAGGAAGAGAGTGTGAGAGAGGAAGAAGCAAGATAGAGAAAGAGAGAGAGAAAGAAAGATGAGAAAGGAAGAGAGTGACGTCATCGGGTGGGAAAATATTTTTAATTAATATTTTTTGAAAAATCGCGATATAGCGTTTCGCGAAGATTGAGATCGCGAAAATCGAGGGATCACTGTAGTCGTTGACCCGAAGGACGTTGTAGCAGATGATTTTATGGTCACGTTTCAGGCGACGTAGTCCTAAACTTTCCAAACCTAGGATTGTAAGTCTAGTGGCGTAGGGCATTCTGTTGCGAGTAGAGGAACCCAACTGGCTCTATTTCATGTTCAGCTATCCTATTCTATCGCATCCCATTCCGAATCCTATTCCCAATCCTATTCTATCCTAACCTATTCCTGACTGGTTTCAGCACCACCACCCCTCCCCAAACCTATGTTTCCCTTTAAAATAAAATTCTTTTCTTCTACGTTTCTGCGTCCTAAGGCCAGGTTCCTTTCATGTCCCTCTACCCTCGTGTTGGCCAACATCCTCCAGCTCCTGTTTCATTGTCTTGCTGATTAGGTTAAAAAGCATTCGGGCCCCGCTTAATTTTCTGTTATGATTTCTCATCGAGGAAGGAAGAAGGAGAAGGGCGATCATTAAGAGCCGTGTTTAATTTCCTGTGCAGATTGTGGGAAGGTCTGGAGCAGGAAAGACTGTTGCCAGCCAGCGGGTGCCCCAAGCGCTGTTAAAAATCCCATTTACAATTCCTTAAATGTTTGCAGCGTTTTAAACATCCACTAACTGGCGGCAGGAAAGGCGTGACTAGTGCCAGGATGAGGACAGCTAGTCCTTGATTTAGAACCATAATGGAACCTGCCAATTACAGTCATAAGTTCCTGACCGTAGTGATTCAATCAATCTATCACAGAGGTCTTCAAACTTGGCAACTAATCTAATCCAGCCTAATCCTACGTGGCTTCTGCTCCGGTAATCTCACACTACTAACCAGAGCATACAAAACTTTCGCCAGGCCAATCCTCGAATACAGCTCATCTGTCTGGAACCCACACCACATTTCGGACATAAACACTCTAGAAAATGTCCAGAGATACTTTAATAGGGTTTCTCTCTTATTTTTTGTGTGCTTTTTATCACTTCTCTCTCTCTCTTTTGTTTCTCTCTCTTTCCTCTCATTCTCTGTCTCAATCGTTTTCTCATTTCTCTTTTTCCCTCCCCTTTTTGCTCATTTCTCTCTCTCTCCCTTCCTCTCCTTTTCTCTCTCTCTCACTTGCTTTCTCTCTCTCACTCTTTCTCTCTTTCTCTCACTCTTTCTCTCTCTCTCAGCAAAAAGTTAAGAGAACACAACCTGAGCTTCCTTCTTCGCGGCACACCTGACCATGTCTCGCGGCACACTGGTTGAAAAACACTGCCCTACATAACTAGATTTACAATCCTAGGTTTAGAAAGCTACGATCTAACTCGCCTTAAACATGACCTAAGCATAGACCATAGAAATCATCTGCTACAACATCCTTCCTGTCAATGACTACTTCAGCTTCAACCACAACAACACACGAGCACACACAACAGATACAAACTTAAAGTAAACCGCTCTAAACTCGACTGCAGGAAATACGACTTTAGTAATAACTGTACAAAATATAGAGAGATATAAGTAAGAATAAGATAGTTAAGAGAGAATTAGGATTTCTCTCTTGTTTTTAATCATGTTTTTTTCAGTTTTTTGTTATTTTGATTTGTGCTTATACTTGTAAATACAATGTTTGTTTTTAAACAATAAACATTTATATAATAGTAATAATAACAACAACAACAACAATAAAAATAATGACAATCCGAAGTGCAAACTCTGTAAAGAAACAGACAAAACAATCAATCACATACTCAGCTGCTGCAAAAAGATCACACAGACTGACTACAAGCATAGACACGATGCTGTTGCATAGATGATCTACTGAAACGTTTGCCAGAACTACCATCTACCAGTGGCAAAGAACTGGTGGGATCATAAGCCCAAAAAAGTGGTCAAAAATGAGCAAGCAAAACTACAGTGGGACTTCCGACTTCCGACTGACTGAATTTTGAAACATAACACACCAGGCATCCTGATTGTGGAGAAAAAGAAAATATGGATCATCGACATCACAATCCCAGGAGACAGCAGAATTGAGAAGCAGCTAGAGAAATTTGCAAAATACGAAGATCTGAAAATCGAGCTGCAACGACTCTGGCATAAGCCAGTGAAAGTGGTCCCAGTGGTACTTGGCACGCTGGGCGCAGTGCCAAAGGATCTCAGCGGACATTTGAAAACCATCGGAATTGACAAAATCTCCATCTGTCAACTGCAAAAGGTCGCTTTACTGGGATCGGCAACCATAATTCGCCGCTACATCACGCAGTCCTAGGTGCTTGGGAAGTGCCCGACTGGTGATGAAATACAAATGCAGCATAGTGATCTCGTTTGCTGTGGCATATTATTGAGATGATGATGATGATGATGATGATGATGATGATGATGATAAAAATAAAAATAAAAATAAAAATAATAGCCGCCCTGAGTCTACGGAGAGAGGCGGCATACAAATAAAATAAAATAAAATAAAATAAAATAAAATAAAATAAAATAAAATAAAATAAAATAAAATAAAATAAAATAAAATAAAATAAAATAAAATAAAATAAAATAAAATAAAATAAAATAAAATAAAATAAAATAAAATAAAATAAAATAAAATAAAATAAAATAAAATAAAATAAAATAAAATAAAATAAAATAAAATAAAATAAAATAAAATAAAATAAAATAAAATAAAATAAAATAAAATAAAATAAAATAAAATAAAATAAAATAAAATAAAATAAAATAATAAAATAAAATAAAATAAAATAAAATAAAATAAAATAAAATAAAATAAAATAAAATAAAACAAAACAAAACAAAACAAAACAAAACAAAACAAAACAATAAAATAAAATAATAAAATAAAATATAAAATAAAATAAAATAAAGAATGGGTCCAAGTGGGCAGCAAATAACCCCCTCCCAGCACTTTCTAAATGCTTCTGTTTGCTCATAAAAATCATGGTGAGACCTTCCTGGCTCTGCTAAGGCCAAGGCTAGCGGCTGCAGAAATTGCCACCCGGTACAGAAAAAATCCAGATTGCAGCAGGCAGCAGCCTGTCAAACAAAAACAGTCATCCCCAAACGACGGTTTCCACCCTTGGTGGCAGGGTCATGTGCTGTGACCACGGGAGTGCCCAGTTTTTCCTCCGGCTTGCTGATCTTGGCTCGAAAGAATCATGCGTTTCCGGCCTCTTTCTCTCTCTCTCTCTCTCCCCCACTTGGTGGTTTTTTGCTGCAAGCACCCAGCCTTCGATGGAGGAACAGGACTGCAGGGTGGGTCACTCACTCCCCTTCTGGCTCTACGGGTGAACCAAGCACAGCCAAGATTGACGCCGATCTCTGGCCTGTTTTTCCCCCGTCTCACAAGATTTGAAAGTGTGGCTTTGCGCAAGAAGGAACTTCGGGGAGGAATCGGTGTAAACCACTCTGAACTCAACTGCAGAAAATATGACTTCAGCCACAGAGTGACCGATGCCTGGAAAGCATTACCTGATTCTGTGGTTTCTTCCCCAAACGCCCAAAACTTTCACCTTAGACTGTCTGCAGTCGACCATCCATCCATCTGTCCATCCATCCATCCTTCTGTCCATGCTTTCATCCGTTCATCCATCTGTCCATCTGTCTATCCATCCGTCCGTCCATCTGTCCATCCATCCATCTGTCAGTCCATCCATCCGTCTGTCCGTCCGTCCGTCCTTCCGTCCGTCTGTCCGTCTGTCCATCCATCCGTCCATCCGTCCATCTGTCCATCTGTCCATCCATCCATCCGTCCATTTGTCTGTCTGTCCATCCATCCGTCCATCCATCTGTCTGTCCATACGTGCATCCATCCATCCTGCCATCCCTCCCTCCCTCCCTCCCTCCATCTATATCTATCTACCTATCTAATTTGACTTCATTGCTGCCCAATCCCAAAGGACTTAGGGCGGCTTACAATAACATTAAAACAAATACAGTACAATCAGAATAGAGCCGGAAGTAACCTCAGAGGTCTTCTAGCCCAACCCCCTGCTCAAGCAGGATGAGACCCTATAGCACTGATGGCGAACCTTTGCCAAAAGGGTGTGTGTGCGTGTGTTAGCATGTAAATATATGCCCTGTCCCCTGTAATGTGCCCTGTGCCCTGTAAACACTGCCCCCCTGTACATGCGCACAATCCCTCCCATCCCTGTGAAATCACGCAGGCCTCACTGAAGCCTGACAGGGTGAAAAAAAGGCCTAAATGGGCAAACCGGAAGTTGGGGGAAACGGACTTCCGGTTTGCCCATTGGGCTTTCTTTACGTACTTCGGAGCTTCAGGAAGCGTCCCCGAAGCCTCCAGAGGGCGAAACGGCCTTCCCCAAGGCCGAAAATCAGCTGCTAAGCGCACCCATGTGTGCTGGAGTTGACATAGGACAATACCTCATGTACCCTCCGAAATGGCTCTGCATGCCACTGGTGGCCCATGTGCCATAAATTCTCCATCATGGCCCTGTAGCATTTCGAACTAATGGTTGTCTAATCTCTCCTTAAAAACTTCCAGTGTTGGAGCACCCGCAACTTCTGGTGGCAAGCTGTTCCACTGGTTCATTGTTAGGAAGTTTCTCCTTCATTCCAGGTTGCTTCTCTCCTTGATTAGTTTCCATCCATTGTTTCTTATCTTGTCTTCTGGTGCCTTGGAAAATAAGTGACCCTCCCCTCTTCTTTGTGGTAGCCCCCCAAATATCGGAAGACCGCTATCATGTTCTTCTTTCTCCTAGATTAGACATGTCCAGTTCCTGCAGCCGTTCTTCATATGTTTTTAAACTCGTGACTTTTTTTTTTTGCCACCAGAGATAATAACCCAGCCTTCTCTCCAACGTTTGCCAAACAAAGTTATTCCAAGCTGACCCGTAAAGAAATTGCAAGAGGCAAAGGAGTTTCCACCCCCCAAAAAATATAACTTATTGATAACCCTCAACCTGTTAAAGACCTTGGAATACTCATATCCAATGACCTAAGTCCTAGAGCCCACTGCAACATTGCCAAATGGACTTTAAAGAGTTGTTAACCTAATCCTTCCCAGCTTCTTCTCTGGTAATTTTGAACTGCTAACAAGAGCTTATAAAACATTTGTCAGACCAATCCTAGAATACAGCTCGCCTGTTGTTCTGTCTGGGTCACTCCAGAAGCCAAGACCAACCCAAAAAGAGAAGCCAGACACACCGGTAAAGGGCAAAGGCAGTTTATAAAATTCAAGAAAAACACAGGTAACAGAAAATGTCCTTACAAACAGGAAAATGCTGTATCGTCAGATATATCCACGAAGACAAAAGTCCATGCAGCAATACAGGATTCTTGCTGCCAAGACGAGGCTGTAGATAGCAGACCTACACCTCCCACGGGTCTTCCAAACTGCTGGGCCACAAGCCAGGAACAGAGACGCCGAGAACAAAGCAGGACACCGTAACTCCAATTGATAACACTCCACATGGCTTCAAGGGCTTGCCTGCCTTTTAAACCCTGCTAAGGAGGACCACACCCAAGCCCAGCTGTTCCTAATTCAGTCCTGATAATACTTCTTTAATTGCTCCTTTCTTTGATCTGAATGTCTCTGTCGCGTGTCAATGACGGCTTGTGCTTCATCACCTACTGACTCCAAGCTACTGGCTGGGGAAAGCCCCCCCCCCCCCGGGGCTCTCATGCTGTTCTCCTTTGTCCCATTCCTGACTTTCCTCTCCCCCGTCCGACTGTTCAGCCCCCTCCTCTTCGCTGTCCTCCTCCTCCGGGCATGGAGCCAGCAGAGACACAGCTGGTCCCTGAGCAGCCTCAGGCTGAATCACAACACCTGTATGGAACCCACATTGCATATCTGACATCAACACAATTGAGAGAGTCCAGAAATATTTCACAAGAAGAGTCCTTCACTCCTCTTCTCACAACAAAATACCTTACTCTACCAGACTTGAAATTCTTGGTTTAGACAACTTACAACTCCGTCGTCTCCGTTCCGACTTAATTATAGTTCATAAAATCATATACCATAATGTCCTACCTGTTAACGACTACTTCAC
Source organism: Erythrolamprus reginae (assembly GCF_031021105.1). Taxonomy (NCBI): domain Eukaryota; kingdom Metazoa; phylum Chordata; class Lepidosauria; order Squamata; family Dipsadidae; genus Erythrolamprus; species Erythrolamprus reginae. The sequence continues at coordinate 1,313,035 of NC_091962.1, read as the reverse complement.
CTTCAACCGCAATAACACACGAGCACGAAATCGATTTAAACTAAATGTCAACCGCTCCAAACTTGACTGCAAAAAAAATACGACTTCAGCAACAGAGTAATCAACGCCTGGAATGCACTACTTGATTCTGTGGTTTCTACTCCTAACCCCAAAACCTTTAACCTTAGACTATCTACAATTGACCTCTCCTCCTTTCTAAGAGGTCTGTAAGGGGCGTGCATAAGTGCACCACTGTGCCTACCGTCCCTGTCCTATTGTCTACTTTTTATCATTACTTATCTAACGTTTAATATGTACAAATTATCACCCTATAATTGTGTGACAAATAAATAAATAAATAAATAAATAAATAAAAATAATGAATTTCTGAAGCAAAGCAACATTGCAAAAGACAGTTCCCTTATTCTTGACCAAAGCAGGACTTCGCTTTGCAAATTGCACCCCTGGGCTGAGTAGCGTTGATGGGTTTTGCGGAGGGGGGTGGGCGGGCTTGGTCTCTTGATTCCATCACAATGACACAAACCTCAGGGGTGTGCAACCTAAAAAGTCTTCTCCAAAGTCCTTTGAGGTGTGGCAGCTTCGCCTGCAGGCCTTTGGAGATCCCTGTGGTGTGTTTTGTGTTCCAAAGTATGGTTGCTTTCTTGTTTGAGCAGTGAGTTTTTCTTAGATTTTTTTTTTTTAGAAACATAGAAGCAGAAAAAGACCTCATGGTCCATCTAGTCTGCCCTTATACTATTTCCTGTATTTTATCTTAGAATGGATATATGTTTATCCCAGGCATGTATGGATTTACCAACCACTTCTGCTGGAAGTTTGTTCCAAGGATCTACTACTCTTTCAGTGAAATAATATTTTCTCACGTTGCTTTTGATCTCCCCCCCAAACTAACTTCAGATTGTGTCCCCTTGTTCTTGTGTTCACTTTCCTATTAAAAACCTATTTTTAAAACTGCTTTTCTTTTTAAGAGGAGGATGGAGGGAGTGGGGGAAGGGAAGAGGAGGAGGAGGGAGGGAGAAGAGGAGGTGGAGGAGGAGGAAGAGGAGGATGAGCTGGAGGAAGAAGAGGAGAAGAGGAGAGGAAGAGAAGGAGGAAGAAAAGGAGAAGAGGGGGAGGGAAAGGAGAAGGAGGGGAGAAGAGGAGGTGGAGGAGAATGGGAGGAGGAAGAGGAAGAGATGGAGGAAGAAGAGGAGAAGAGGAGAGGAAGAGGAGGAGGAGGAGGCATGAATGGAAGTGGAGAAAGGGAGGAAGAGGAGGAAGAGAAGAATGAAGAGGAGGAGGAAGAGGAGGAGAGGAGAAGGAGGAGAAAATGAAGGCGGGAGATGAGGGGATGGGAAAGAGGGAGGGAGGAGAAGGAGGAAGAGGAGAAGAGGAGGAGGAAGAGGAGGAGGGATGAAGGGAAAGAGGAGGAGGAAGAGGACAACAAAAGCCAGGAAAATAATTCAACCAAATTTACACCGTAATAACAGGGCAACGTATACATACACAAAGTTCTAGTGGTGTTTGCTAACTACTGTCATTAAATACAAACCCTCCAGGGCTCAAGAGTAGTGTCTTGTGGACAGTAGTCTCAAAAGCTTGACTCCACTTTGACTGCTTTAGGTTTTAATCACTTCCTAAGGCTGAGAGAAACTGGCTTGGCCCACGGTCCTCCATCTGTGCCCGAGGCGGGTTTAGAACTCGCCTCTAGTGAGTGTGTAGCCTGATGCCTTCCCTGGGGGAATCAATGGGTGGGCAGCCAAAGCTGGAAGTTGTCTCCCTATTATTATTATTTTAGTACCAGTAGTATTTAAAGAAGTAGTGGTAGTTAAGGTAGTATTAAAGCAGCATTTGTCATTTATAATATGCATTGCACCATGTAATAAAAATTAGGAATAATAATTAGGCAATTAGTAAAATGTGTATTAACTTGATGTTAATTAAATCACATAAAAGGAGAACCAGTTTGCTGTCATAGTGGAAGCACCAGGCTTAGACACTGGGAGGCGGTGAATTCTAGGGCCACCTTCAGCCGGTCGTTCTCTTTCGGCCCCAGGAAAGAAACAATGGCAAACCACTCATCACCTAACCCCAAAAACTTTACCCTTAGACTATCCACTGTTGACCTCGCCCGATTCCTAAGAGGTCAGTAAGGGGCATGGATAAGTGTACCAGCGTGCCTTCCGTCCCCTGTCCTAATGTTTCTCTTGTACTAGGATAATTTATTGATTGATTTTGTCCAATACACAATGAGGATTTTAGTGGGTATACACATAGTAAAATACATGATGAAGGTTATAGAGGAGATACTCGTAGTAAAATATATCTAAGAAAGAATAGAAAAGAAGGTATAGTAATAGAACATATCAATGAAAGAATAGAAGAAGAGATATAGGAATAGAAGAAAGGTATAGGAGATATAGGAGAGCAATAGGACAGGGGACGGAAGGCACTCTAGTTCACTTGTACTCGCCCCTTACTGACCTCTTAGGAATCTAGAGAGGTCAACCGTGGATAATCCAAGGGTAAAGTGTTGGAGGTTTGGGGATGACACAATGGAGTCCAGTAATGAGTCCCACGCTTCGACAACTCGGTTACTGAAGTCATATTTTTTACAGTCAAGTTTGGAGCGGTTAATATTAAGTTTAAATCTGTTGTGTGCTCTTGTGTTGTTGTGGTTGAAGCTGAAGTACTCGCCGACATATTTAGATGAAATATTTAGATCTTGTTTAAGGTGTCTTAGTTCTAGGCTTTCTAGGCCCAGGATTGAAAGTCTACTCTCGATCATGTATTTAAACATTGTTATATCTTTGTATACTACCAATACATAACAAAATAAGTAAGTAAGTAAGTAAGTAGACACATGGCAACTCCAAATCTCAACTAGCAAATGCTCTGTCCTATACATTGGGAAGAAGAATCTGAACATCAAATACGAACTGAATAATCAAATTATCATAGATAATCCCCACTCGGTTAAAGACCTCGGTATACTAATAACAAAATATTTAAGTGCCAAAACCCACTGCAACAACATAGCCAAGAAGGCTTCAAGAGTTGTAAACCTAATCCTACGTAGCCTCTGCTCTGGCAATCTCACACTGCTTACCAGAGCTTACAAAACTTTTGCCAGACCCATCCTCCAATACAGCTCATCTGTTTGGAACCTATATCGCATCTCAGACATTAACACCCTTGAAAATGTCCAAAGATACTTCACCAGAAGAGCCCTTCACTCCTCCACTCCAAACAGAATATCCTACGAGACTAGACTTTCAATCCTGGGCCTAGAAAGCCTAGAACTAACACACCTTAAACATGATCTAAGTATTGCCCACAAGATCATATGCTGCAACGTCCTGCCTGTCAGCGACTACTTCAGCTTCAACCACAACAACACAAGAGCACACAACAGATTTAAACTTAGTATTAACTGCTCCAAACTTGACTGTAAAAAATATGACTTCAGTAACTGAGTTGTCGAAGCGTGGAACTCATTACCAGACTCCATAGTGTCATCCCCAAACCCCCAACAATTTACCCTTAGATTATCTACGGTTGACCTCTCCAGATTCCTAAGAGAGGTCAGTGCCTTCCGTCCCCTGTCCTATTGCTCTCCTATATCTCCTATTCCTTTCTTCTATTCCTATATCTCTTCTTCTATTCTTTCATTGCTATGATCTATTACTATATCTTCTTTTCTATTCTTTCATAGATATATTTTACTATGAGTATCTCCTCTATAACCTATATATATGACGGTCTTGGTATATTCGGGTTTCTTCCCGTGTAGGATTTGGAAATTTCTGGCGACGTTTCGACGAGGTCCCACTCGTCATCTTCAGGCTGGTGTTTCTGTCCTTGTTCTAAGGCGAACACTGCGAGACCTGAGCTGCCTTCCTTCTATAAATACTGGTGGCTGGGTGTGGTTTGATGTCTCAGCAATTGCCTGCTGTGTAGAAACTTCCTGGTGAGTCAGTGGGGTAACATCTGGGGTCATTGATGTAGCTGAAGTATGCTGATTAGTTAATGGTTGTTGATTAGGCGTGATATCCTGAGTAGTTGGAGCTTGCAGGCTACTTGATTGTTTTGCAATGTGTGTTCTGAGTCTAGTTTCAGTTTTTATGGCTGGGATACGTTTGTTAATGAGAGCTGGTTTCCAGATGTCTGGTAGGCGGGAGGTATCATCCTGCTTGTTCATATTTTGGGGATGTTTTTCTATCTCGATGGGTTCCATGATTATTCTTTTGCTGTAGTGTTCTGTTTTGGAAATTAATTTAGTACTGTCAAAATCAATTTCATGTCCTGTAATTTCCAAATCCTACATGGGAAGAAACCCGAATATACCAAGACCGTCATACCTGTACCCGTGAAAATCTACGAAAACAAATGTGTGTGTGTGTGTGTGTGTGTGTGTCTCTCTCTCTCTCTCTATATATATATATATATATATATATATATATATATATATATATATGTCACATGTTTAAGCTGAATTTGAAAATTAAGGGAGACTAGGATAGATCTATTTCGGCCTTATTTTGGCCTCATCAGCTAGCCATACCCACTGGGACTTGAACCTGCAACCTTTGCCTTGTAAGGCAGAGAATTATCCTCTAGGCTACAGTATCCAATCCCTTCAGCTCTGTACCAGGGAAGGGTTACATTTTGTGTCGAATCACCCTGGTATATTGAAGGAACATCACAGCTCCTTGTTTGCCTCTCGGCCCAACCCAGGGCCATTTCCAAGGCAGTTAATTTTATCTATTTATATATATATATATATATATATATATATATATATATATATATATATATATATATATATATACACACACACATACACACACACACACACACACACACACATACATACATACTCACTAAAACTCTCATTGTGTATGGGACAAAATAAATAAATAAAATAAATAAATAAATAAAATAAAATAAATAGATAAGTAAGTAAGTAAGTATTTCCCTGTCTTTCTTTTCTCCTCTCCCCCTCCCTCTCCCTTCCTCCCTCCCTCCCTCTCTCTCTTGCAGACTTGGAAAAGGACGCTGCTTCTAATTAAATATCTTGCCAAGCAGGTAGCAATTAGTTCTCGCTTTCTGGCGCCTCTCTCTCTCTCTCTCTCTCTCCCCCTTCCAAAGATGAGGAAATGATTTGCAAATGTGGAAAGAGCGTGGTGCCAAAGCAGGGCAGGGAAGGGCATTGGCCAGGGCGAAAGCGAGGCCCAGTGGCTGGAGAAAGGGGCGAAAGCTCAGTGGAGCCTCCCAATTCAGGGGCAGTGCACCTCTCGCTCTGACTTTGCCTCCTGGCCACTTTCTCTCTTTGGCCCTTGCCTTTGGCATCTTGCAGATAGACTGCCCCTGAACATTGGCGTTTCGTCGCCAGGGTTGAAAATGAAATAGAGCCAGTTGGGTTCCTCTACTCGCAACAGAATGTCCTGCGCCACTAGACTTACAATCCTAGGTTTGGAAAGCTTAGGACTACGTCGCCTGAAACGTGACCATAAAATCATCTGCTACGACGTCCTTCCGGTCAATGACTACTTCAGCTTCAACCCCAACAACACTCGAGCACACGACAGATGCAAACTCAAAGTAAACCACTCCAAGCGCGACTGTAGAAAATATAAGTTTAGCAACCGAGTACAGTAATTAATGCATGGAACTCACTGCTAGACTCTATAGTATTATCACCTAATCCCCAAAACTTTACCCTTAGACCAGAGGTCTTCAAACTTGGCAACTTTAAGACTTGTGGACTTCAATTCCCAGAATTCTCCAGCCAACATAGCTTGCTGGAGAATTCTGGGAGTTGAAGTCCACTAGTCTTAAAGTTGCCAAGTTTGAGGACCCCTGCCTTAGACTATCCACTGTTGACCTCTCACGATTCCTCAGAGGTCAGTAATAAGCGCATAAGTGCACCAGCATACTTTCCATCCCCTGTCCTTCCTTTCTCTGTTATTAATATCAATATCATGTATATAAACATGATGTTTGTATACTACCAATACAAACTTGACAAAATAAATAAATGGTCAAGCAGTGGTTAAAACACCAGATTAGAAATGGAGAGAATAGAATAGAATTCTTTATTGGCCAAGTGTGGTTGGACACACAAGGAATTTGTCTATGACTATGTCCATAAATTCATTTTCCGGTGGGATTAGATTGTTCTTCCAGTATAGAGCATATGTTATTCTCACTGCCGTTATGATGTTTATTGTTAAATATTGTAATTTGGGGGGGGGGGGGGTATTGTTTCTTCATTATTTCCAATAAAAAGAATTCAGGGGTAAATTCTAATTCTTATGGACAAAATTTACAAGTGTACCAAGTAAATGGTGTGGATAGGCTGACCATGGAGCTTAAAAGGCAAAATGACTATTACGACGTAGGGAATAGACGGTACAACTAGACTAACACCCCCACCCCCGAAAGGACTGTGAAACAATGTGAAATGAATAATGGAAATGTGAAGTTTTGTAAAGCTGTTGTATATTATTAAATAGAAATAATGTAAGAAAACGGGGGCAGATCTTTGTTAAAAATTGTGATGTTTTAAAAATAAAAAGCAAATTAAAAAATAAAAGAAGCGGAGAGACTATGAGTTCAAGTCCCGCCTTAGGCATGAAGGGTGGGCTGGGTGAATCTGGGCCAATCACCAAGAGGAAGTAAGTTCTAGTTCTGGCCCAAAAGATGCCCTAGGCGAATTGAGGCCAATCACCAGGAGACTGTGAGTTCTAGTCTCGCCTTAGATATGAAAGCTAGCTGGTGATTTTGGGCCAATAGCTAGGGGATGGTGAGTTCTAGTCCCACCTTCGTTATGAAAATCAGATGAGTGACTGGGCCAATCACTAGATGACGGTGAGTTCTAGTCCCGCCTTCTATATGAAAATCAGATGACTTTGGGCCAACCATGAGATGACAATGGGTTCTAGTCCCGCCTTAGCAGGGGTGGGTTCTAACTTATCTCACTGGCAGTTCACTTCCTGTGGCACGGTGGCAAAAAAAATCCCCCCCAAAACAAGATGGCGATTGCAGGCACAGTGCCAGAAATTCGGCTTCTGCGCATACTCAGAAAAAATTTAAAAATTCAAAAAAAATTAATTTTTTTTTAAAAAAATAAAAAATCAATAAAACTCAATAAAATTCAAAAAATTAAAACAATACAAAATTTAAAAATGTAAAAAATTAAAAAATTCAGTGAAATTCAAAAAATGCAAACAAAATTCAAAAAAGAATTTAAAAAATAATAAAAATAACTTTAAAAAATAAATTAAAAGATGGTGCCAGCCACAGTCCATTCGGCTCCTGTACATACTCAGAAAAATGTTAAAAATTCAAAATATATTTAAACAATTAAAAGTTCAAAAAAATCAAAAAATCAAAAAATTAAAAATTAAAAAAATGAAAAATGAAAGAAATTCCAAAAAAGTTCATTTTTTAAAAAAAATATCATTTTTTTTAATGATGAGTCACTTTGGGCCAGTCGCTAGGCAATAGTGAGTTGTAGTAATGCCTTAGGAGTGAAAGTGGGTTGGATAACTTTGGGCCAGTCCCTCTTTCTCTCAGCCCAAACCACCTCTCAGGGTTGTCGTTGGGGAAAATAGGAGGTGGAAGGAGCCTTAGGTATGTTCAGGACCTTGAGTTGTTTGCCGAAAAATAATAAACACGGGATTACAGATAAATAAGTGACTGTTTCCTCGGTGAATTGGCTTAACTATATTATACATCCTCTTTTTGCAATTAACCCCATCTGCTGTGCACCGGGGCCCTGTGGCCCTGACATAGCTAGACAATGAGAGTTCAGGAAAAGTCTTCCTTAATCCTATTATTTTTTTAAAAAAACCAAACAGGTTAATCCAGTGTTCATCTGCGCGTCAAGTGGCAAGGAGTCCCATCGTTCACACCCTGCTTTCCCCCTCCTAAAATAGGCCCTTTGGTCTTTTAGCCATCCCTCCTGCTGCCTTTCCCTCCGCCCAGACGGAATTCCTCACAAATCTTTTGAAAAGCCATCAGGGAAAAAGACAGACGGAGCCTGTTCAAAAAAAGCTCCAACTCCTTCCACATCTGGATTTCAATCTGGCTCCGGGGTTGATGCCGGAGTCAAATTTCACCTGAAATTAGAGACGCGATGGGGTGAAGCCAACTTCGCTGGCGCTGCGGGGAAAGGAAGGAGGAGGAATCTGAGAAAGAAGCAACTCAAACCTTCCCTCTTTCCTTCAGCTTTAGTTCACACCACCCACCGAATCAAGTTAACAAATGGCTGTAATTTATTGCAGAGTAAAAAAACTTGGCAATTTCAGAGGAGTGGGCTTCCACTCTCCAGAATTCCCTGGAGAATTCTGGGAGTTGAAGTCAACAGCTCTAAAGTTGACAAGTTTGAAAACAGAGAGAGAGAGAGGAGAGAGAGAGAGAGAGAGAGAGAGAGAGAGAGAGAGAGAGAGAGAGAGAGAGAGAGATTTACAGCATCTGTGGGGCCCCAATAAATTATTTCTCATGTGTTGGCCAGATGTTTTCAGTTCCTCAATATCCCACCTCTGGATTTTCACGACAGCCAAGAATGTCTTTCTAAATGGGAGAGCCCAGAGTATTATTATTATTATTATTATTATTATTATTATTATTATTATTATGTCAATACACCACAGCAAACGTGATCACTATGCTGGATTTCGTATTTCATCACCAGTCGGGCACTTCCCAAGCACCTAGGACTGCGTGATTATTATTATTATTATTATTATTATTATTATTATTATTATTATTATTATTATTATTATTATGTCAATACACCACAGCAAACGTGATCACTATGCTGGATTTCATATTTCATCACCAGTCGGGCACTTCCCAAGCACCTAGGACTGCGTGATTATTATTATTATTATTATTATTATTATTATTATTATTATTATTATTATGTCAATACACCACAGCAAACGTGATCACTATGCTGGATTTCGTATTTCATCACCAGTCGGGCACTTCCTAAGCACCTAGGACTGCATGATGTAGGACTGCATGAATTATGTTTGCCGATCCCAGTAAAGCGGCCTTTTGCAATTGACAGATGGAGATTTTGTCAATTCCAAAGGTTTTCAAATGTCCACTGAGATCCTTTGGCACTGTGCCTAGCGTGCCAAGTACCACTGGGACCACTTTCAGGGGCTTGTGCCAGAGTCGTTGCAGCTCGATTTTTAGATCTTCATATTTCACTAATTTCTCTAGCTGCTTCTCCTCAATTCTGCTGTCTCCTGGGATTGCGATGTCGATGATCCATACTTTCTTTTTCTCCACGATCACAATGTCTGGTGTGTTATGTTTCATAATTCGGTCAGTCTGAAGTCAGAAGTCCCATAGTAGTTTTGCTTGCTCATTTTTGACCACTTTTTCGGGCTTATGATCCCACCAGTTCTTTGCCATTGGTAAATGGTAGTTCTGGCACAAGTTCCAGTGGATCATCTGTGCCACAGCACCATGTCTATACTTGTAGTCAGTCTGTGCGATCTTTTTGCAGCAGCTGAGTATGTGATCGATTGTTTCATCTGTTTCTTTACAGAGTCTGCACTTTGGATCGTCTGTTGATTTTTCAATTCTGGCTTTGACAGCATTTGTTCTAATGGCCTGTTCTTGGGCCGCCAGTATTAGTCCTTCCATCTCCTTTTTGAGTGTTCCACTTGTAAGCCATGACCAGGTCTTTTCTTTATCCACTTTGCCTTCAATCTTCTCCAAGAAATGGCCATGCAATGCTTTGTTCTGCCAACTGTCAATACGACATTGAGTTACAGTTTTTCTGTACTGGTCCTTAGTTTGCGTCACCTTGAGAAGCTTCCTATTGTTGACCTCCATCAATGTTGACTCTTTGCTCTCCTTCACATAGTCAGCTAATGCATGCTTCTCTTCTTCCACTGTCTGCTATCTGCTATTATCATTATTATCATTATTATTATTATTATTGTTGTTGTTGTTGTTATCGTTATTGTTATCGTTGTTATTATTATTATTATTATTATTATTGCTGCATTATGGTTAATCATGTAATCAGCCAGATGTTTAGACTGGATGTGGCATTTATGTCCACCTCTGGAGCAAGGGGTGTGCATAAGTGCACCAGCGTGCCTTCTGTTCTCTGTCCTAAAGTTTCTCTCTTACTAGTATCATGTATATAGACATTGTTATATCTTTGTATACCACCAATACATACTTGACAAAACAAACAAACAAATAAAAATAAATAAAATAAAATAAAAGCAACAACAGAATAGAATTCTTTATTGACCGTTAGATTGGAGTTGGATACACAAGGAATTTGTCTTTGGTGCGTATGCTCTCAGTGTACATAAAAAGAAAAGATACATTTGTCAAGAATAGAATAGAAAAGAACGGAACGGAACAGAATAGAATAACTTGAATATTGAATATTGAGTGTGGAATATGGAATATGGAAAATAGAACAGAACAGAACAGAACTCTTTATTGGCCAAGTGTGATAGGACACATAAGGAATTGGTCTTTGATGCATCTGCTCTTAGTGTACATAAAAGAACAGATACATTTGTCAAGAATCACGAGGGAAAAAACACGTGAGGATTGTCATAGGGTACAAATAAGCAATCAGGAAACAATCAATATTAATGTAGATCATAAGGATACAAGAGAAAACATGGGCTAATTGAATAACGACAGACTTTAACTTAATATAAATGTGTATTGGTTGAATGTAATAAGTATGATTAATTCTACTAGTGTTATTTGTATGCATGACACCCAGGCACCAAAGTGTTCACACATTGATACATGTATAAATAAAACAAAATAAAAAACTTGAAACAAAAAGAAAGAAAGAAAGAAAGAAAGAGGGAGACAGGAAGGAAGGAAGAAAGAAAGAAAGAAAGAAAGAAAGAAAGAGGGAGACAGGAAGGAAGGAAGAAAGAAAGAAAGACAGACAGAAAGAAAGAAAGAAAGAAAGAAAGAGGGAGACAGGAAGGAAGAAAGAAAGACAGAAAGAAAGAAAGACAGAAAGAAAGAAAGAAAGAAAGAAAGAAAGAGGGAGACAGGAAGAAAGAAAGAAAGAAAGAAAGAAAGAGGGAGACAGGAAGGAAGGAAGAAAGAAAGAAAGAAAAAGAAAGAGGGAGACAGGAAGGAAGGAAGGAAGAAAGAAAGAGGGAGACAGGAAGGAAGGAAGGAAGAAAGAAAGAAAGAGACAGAAGGAAGGAAGAAAGAAAGAAAGAGGGAGACAGGAAGGAAGGAAGAAAGAAAGAAAGAAAGAAAGAGGGAGACAGGAAGGAAGGAAGGAAGGAAGGAAGAAAGAAAGAAAGAAAGAAAGAGGGAGACAGGAAGGAAGGAAGGAAGCAAGAAAGAAAGAAAGAGGGAGGAAGGAAGGAAGGAAGGAAGAAAGAAAGAAAGAAACCTGTTTTCATCTCCAGGGAGTTGTGGAGGCCTGTCACAACCCACAGGAAACCTTGTGGTCTGGACATCTCCTCCGCGCAGTCCCATTTCCTACAGTTAAACTTTCTGTTTGACCCATTGGGGGAAACACCTTTTCATATCAACAGCTGATATCACAAACTTCCAGGCCGTACAACCTTCCGCTGGCTTTTGTAATAACTTTCCTTTTCTTCTTCTTCTTGTTGTTTGCAGAGACGTGGTACGTTTTAATTTAATTTGTTTTTTTTAAAAAAATTACTGACATGGCTCTATTTTAGAACAGAATAGAATAGGAATAGCAACAGAAAATAAATACGAATACAAATATGAATACAAATACGATTACGAATACGAATACGAATAGAATAGAAAATAAATATGAATACCAATAGAACAGAATAGAAAATAAATACGAATAAAAATAGAATAGAGTAGAGTAAATAGAATAGAATAGAATAGGAATAGGAATAGAATAGAATAGAATAGAATTCTTTATTGGCCAAGTGTGATTGGACACACAAGGAATTTGTCTTTGGTGAAGATGCTCTCAGTGTACATAAAATAAAATAAAAGTTAATCAAGAATCATGAGGTACAACACTTAATGACAGTCTGGGTACAATTAAGCAGCCCAATCATATTAGGAACCAGTCAATATAAATTAGAAGGATACAAGCCACAAAGTTACAGTCATTCAGCCATTAATGGGAGGAGACGTGGTGATGGGACCGATGAGAAGATTAATAGTAGTGCAGCCTTAGTAAATAGTTTGACAGTGTTGAGGGAATTATTTGTTTAGCAGAGTGATGGTGTTCTGGGGAAAAACTGTTGTCTTGGTTTGCAATGCTCTATAGCGTCGTTTTGAGGGTAGGAGTTGAAGCCGTTTGTGTCCAGGATGCAAGGGGTTAGTAAATATTTTCACTGCCCTCTTTATATTTTCCAACTTCAAGGATGTGTGTGGTTTGCATCTAAGTGGTAATGAGTTCCACAGGCTGCTTAGCCCCATGTCCCAGTTTGGCATTGAAGAAGTGGCATCTCACGCTGCTTTGGAGTAGTTGAGCTCAACTGGATTGAGCTCCCAACGGGAAAGCAGGTTTGGACCATTTAGGGCTTGGATGGAAGACCACAACGAAATCTGAGAATATCCAAAGAAGATAGCACAATTACGTCTTGAGCACAATCGTACCCAAAATTAGTTGTTAAATGAGTTTCGGCCCATTGCAGAATAGAATAGAATAGAATAGAATAGAATAGAATAGAATAGAATAGAGTAGAGTAGAGTAGAGTAGAATAGAATGGAATGGAATGGAATGGAATGGAATGGAATAGAATAGACCTTTTTTGCCAGAGTTGTTAATTGAATTCCCACAGTTGTTACTCGTTTGTTAAGTGAATAATTCACTTGCTTGTGAGAAGGTCACAATAGAGGATCACGTGACCCCGGGACAATGCGACTGCCATAAATCTCAGCCAGTTACCAGGCTGCTGAAGTTTGATCATGCGACCTTTCAGCACGCTGTTATGGTCATAAGTATGAAAAACTTTGAACAGTCACTAAGCGAAGCATTGTTAATTGATATCGCTTTTTTTTTTTGGTAACCGTACCAAGAAAGTTGCCAGGTTACTTCTGTGAACTAATCAAAAATCAACATCCATTCCAAAGTTGACACGCAGGTCCAACCTTACAATTTTCCCCACTACATTTTTAAAAAAATAAAATAAATTCTTGAAAATCTCAGCGCTTCTCCCTTGGATAAAATCTCCTGGCACTGAGTGCTTTTAATTTGTGTGGGAAATCACAAGATCTCATGCAAATCTACTAACCGCAGCGAGATAATGGGACAAATTATCCCCCTACGTTTGTTCGATAATGCGTGGAACTCCTTGCCACGAGATTTCAGATCTCCAAGTGTGTGGCGGACGGGTGACAGGAGGGAGAGAAGCGATTAACACAGAGCAAGGCTTCCTGGTGTCTTTCTTCGAAGCCCGGGGTTTAATCTCCTGGTTGGTAAACAAACCCGCTTGCCTGCCAGAGGTCTCAACCTTGGCAACTATGCCGCTTGTGGACTTCAACTCCCAGAATTCCCCCACCAGCCATGGGACGGACGGATGCACAACAGAACCAATTTGATATGGCGGTTAGGGTACTGAGCTAGAAACCAGGAGATGAGTTCTAGTCTCGCCTTAGACACAAAAGCTAGCTGGGTCACTCTGGGCCAATCAGCAGGAGCCTGTGAGTTCTAGTCCCACCTTAGGCGCGAAGGTTGTCTGAGTGACTTTGAGCCAATCACCAGGAGATGGTGAATTCTAGTCCTGACTTAGGCAGGAAGGTCAGCTGGGTGACTTTGGGCCAATTACCAGGAGACTGGGAGTTCTAGTCCCTCCCTAAGCACGAAAGTTGGTTGGGCAACTTTGGACCAATCACCAGGTGACTGGGAGTTCTAGTCCCTCCTTAGGCATGAAAATTGGTTGGATGACTTTTGGCCAATCACCCGGAGACAGTGAATTCTAGTTTATCTCTGAAAGCCGGCTGGGCGACTTTGAGCTGGTCTCTTTCTCTCACCACAACCCAGCTCACAAGGTGGTGGTTGTCGTTGTACAGAAAATAGGAGGAAGAAGGAATATTAGCTGACATGTCCATCACTTTGAGTGACTTCTCAAGTAATAAAGGCGGGACAAAAAATACTATCAATCCAATTGATCCTAAGCCAAGCCAGCCAGCTATTCTCCGGGTGGTCACGCCATTCAAGGAACATGGTTATTAAGTTCATTCATGTTCTAGGTGTGCACAATCCCTCAGATGGGAGGTTCGCATCTAGTGGTAATGAGTTCCCCAGGCTGGTTAGCCCCGTGTCCCAGTTTGGCATTGCAGAAGTGGCATCTCACGCTGCTTTGGAACAGTTGAGCTCAAGTGGATTGAGCTCCAACAGGAAAGCAAGTTTGGATCATTTAGGGCTTGGATGGAAGACCACAATAATACCCCGAATTTTTGTTGCTGAGCAAGACAGTTATTTAGTGAGTTTGGGCCCATTGCATGACCTTTTTTTGCCACAGTTGTTAAGTGAATCACTGTATTGTTATCAGAATATCTCCGGGACCGCCTGCTGCCGCACAAATCCCAGCGACCGATTAGGTCCCACAGAGTTGGCCTTCTCTGGCTCCCGTCGACGAAACAATGCCGTCTGGCGGGACCCAGGGGAAGGGCCTTCTCTGTGGCAGCCCCAGCCCTCTGGAATCAGCTCCCCCTGGAGATTAGGACTGCCCCCACTGCCTTTCGCAAACTTTTGAAAACTCCTCTATGTCGCCAGGCATGGAGGAATTGCTATATGCTCAGCTGCCTTGACTTTATGTATGGTATGTTTGGGTTGTATGACTGCTTTTAATAGGGGCCTTTTAAAACTGTTTTTAACATTGGATTTGTATATGATGTTTAATTGTTGTGAGCCGCTCCGAGTCCTTGGAGAGGGGCGGCATAAAAATCTAATAAATATTAATATTAATAATAATAATAATAATAATAATAATAATAACAACGCAGTCCTAGGTGCTTGTGAAGCGTCCGACTGGTGATGAAATACGAAATCCAGCATAGTGATCTCGTTTGCTGTGTTGTACTGACATAATAATAATAATAATAATAATAATAATAATAATAATAATTGTTACTAGGTTGCTAGGGGAATCAGGTTTTCCCATTGACTTGCTTGTAAAAAGGTCACAATATAGAAGATCACAAATCAATCATAAGCCAAGCCAGACAGCTATTCCCCCGGGGTGCTCACGCCATTCAAGGAACGTGGTTATTAAGTCTATTCGTGTTCTGGGGTGCGCGCAACCCCTCAAATCCAGTTGTAGCCCTACCTTGATCAGGAGGCGCTCCACACAGTCACTCACGCCCCGGAGAGGGGCAGCATACAAATCTAATTAATAATAATAATAATAATAATAATAATAATAATAATAATAATCACCTCCCGTCTTGACTAGTGCAATGGGCTCTATATGGAGCTACCCTTGAAGAGCATTCGGAGACTTTACCTGCTACAGAATGCAGCAGCACGTGTAATAACAGGTGGAATAAGGTACGCCCATATTACTCCATCTCTACTCGAGCTGCATCGGTTGCCAGTCGGTCTCCAAACGCAATTCAAGGTGTAGGTTATCACCTTTAAAGCCTTAAATGGCTCCGGGCCACACTAATTACGGGACTGCCTCTTCCCTCATATCTCGCTGCAGCCAGTAAGGGCCCACAGAGTCAACCTTCTCCAGGTCCAGTCCGCCAAACAATGTTGGCTGGCGGGACCTCGGGGAAGAGCCTTCTTTGTGGTGGCTCTGACCCTTTGGAATCAACTGCCTCCAGAGATCAGCATTATCTCCACCCAACCAGTCTTCTGGAAAGCCATTGAGACCTGGCTTTTCCGGCAGACCTGGAATTAGGCTGATTGTAAGTATGTATGTTTTTTATATTATTGTTATTATTGATTTTTATGATTAGATTTTAACTGTTTTTATTGTTGCATTTATTGTTAGCTGCTCAGAATCCTTTTTGGAGTGAGTGGCATATAAATACAATAACTAACTAACTAACTAACTAACTAACTAACTAACTAACTAACTAAATAAATAAATAAATAAATAAATAAATAAAAGTCTGACGGCAGAAAAAGACCTCATGGTCCATCTAGTCTGCCCTTATACTATTTTCTGCATTTTGTCTTAGGCTGGATCTATGTTTATCCCAGGCATGTTTAAATTCAGTTACTGTGGATTTACCAACCACGTCTGCTGGACGTTTGTTCCAAGGATCTACTACTCTTTCAGTGAAATAATATTTCCTCACGTTGCTTTTGATCTTTCCCCCAACTAACTTCAGATTGTGTCCCCTTGTTCTTGTGTTCACTTTCCTATTAAAAACACTTCCCTCCTGGACCTTATTTAACCCTTTAATATATTTAAATGTTTCGATCATGTCCCCCCCTTTTCCCCTCTGTCCTCCAGAGTCCAGACTATACAGATTGAGTCCATGAAGCTTTTCCTGGTAAGTTTTATGCTTGAGACCTTCCACCATTCTTGTAGCCCGTCTTTGGACCCGTTCAGTTTTATCCATATCTTTTTGTAGGTGAGGTCTCCAGAACTGAACACAGTATGGTTCCAACTCTGTTTATCTGTTATTTCATCGCTGGAGGCTTTCAAGATTGGACTGCCATTGGTCAGAAATGGTGTAGGGTCTCCTGCTTGGGTTGAAGGGTTGGACTAGATGACCTCCAAGGTCCCTTGTAACTCTGCTAATCTTTTATTTCATCCCTGGAGGCTTTCAAGAGGAGATGGACTGCCATCTGTCAAAAATGGTGTCGGGTCTCCTTCTTGGGTGGGGTGAGGGTTGGACTAGATGACCTCCAAGGTCCCTTCCAACTCTGTTAAATCTGTTAATCTCTGGCTCCTGGAAAACTTTCCCATGGGTAGACAGAATCCAGAGTTGGGAATAGCTGCAGAGAAATTGGATTCGCTAGAATTGAAGGGCAAATTGGAGACAGACTATTATTCCAAAACCTGGGATAAATTGTATTCACTGGATGGAGAAAAAGGAAAACCGAAAATTAGGAGCTAAGTGATAACATTGGGAAGTTCTAAAAATGAACAGAAAATTTGGACTGATAATGGGAAAAACGAATAGAAAAAGGAATGATGAATAGGAATAGGAATCCTGGATAATGTACCTCCAAGTCCTCGGAGAGGGGCGGCATACAAATCTAATAAATTATTATTATTATTATTATTATTATTATTATTATTATCATTATCATTATTATCTTTTATATTCTGTAATGTGCCTATATTATGTTGTATTATTGTATGCATGTCTGGTTTTTAACAGTATTATAAATTTAAAAAACCTTCTTAATAATAATAATAATAATAATAATAATAATAATAATAATAACAACAATGACAATGATGAAGATGATGATGAAAATAAAATAATGATAATGATGATGATGATAATAACAATAATAATAAATAATAATAATAATAATAACGATGACAATGATGGATGATGAAAATAAAATAATAATGATAATGATTATGATGATGATGATGATAATAATAATAATAATAATAATAATAATAATAATAATAATAATAATAATTGGATTCAGCTACTATACAGATGGTGCTTTAGCACAGTGTTTCCCAAGCTTGGCCACTTGAAGATATTTGGGCTTCAACTCCCAGAATTCCCCAGCCAGCAAATGCTGACTGGGGAATTCTGGGAGTTGAAGTACAAATGTCTTCAAGTGGCCAAAGTTGGGAAACATCGCTTTAGCATTCCTGGCCTTTTGTCCGAATGAGCCCTAAATTCCAGGCATTTCTCCAATGCTGCCAGGGGGGCACTTGGAAAAAGTCTTCTGGCCAGGGACCCCTCCTCTATGCGGCTTTGCTTTGGTCTGCTCCCAGCTTTGGTTTTGCAGTGGTTTTCACTGGAATTATTTGTGGCCCTTGGACGTAACTCGAGTGGCTCAGAGTCAGTTTTGATTCCTTTCCTTTCTTCTTTCCTTTCTCCCTTCCTTCACTTCCCCTTTCTCCTTCCTTCCTTCTTGCATTCTAAGCAACCTACCTCCTCCCTCTTTTCCTACCTTCCCTCCCTCCCTGCCTCTTTCCTTTCCTTCCCTTCCCTTTCCTTCTTTCCTTCCTTCCTTCCTTCACTCCAACCAACCTATTTCTCCTTCCCTCCCTCTTTTCCTTCCTTCCTTCTTTCCTTCCTTTTCTTTCCCTTTCTCCTTCCTTCCTTCAAACCAACCAACCTATCTTTTCTTCCCCTCCTTTTCCCTCCCTCCCTTCCTTCCCTGCTTCTTCTTCCTTTCCTTCCTTCCTCCTTCCCCTCCTTCATTCCAACCAACCTATCTCTCCTTCCTTCCTTCTTCCCCTCCCTTTTTCCTTCTTTCCTTCCCTCCCTCTTCCCCTTCCCCCTTTTCTTCCTTCACTCCAATCAACCTATCTCTCCTTCCTTCCTTTTCCCCCTCCCTCTTTCCCTTCCCTTCCTTCCCCTTTCTCCTTCTTTCCCTCCTTCTTTCCTTCATTCCAACCTATCTCTTCTTCCTGTTTCCTTCCCCTCCCTCTTCCCCTCCGTCTTTCCCTTCCTTCCCTCCCTATTTTTCCTTCCTTCCCTTCTGTGTCCTCCCGGCCCTCTCTTCCCCTCCCCTCCCCTCCCTTTCCCCGACGAGGGCAGCCCGTAGAGTCACACCCATCCCGGGCCGAGTTACAAGAGCCGCAGCCGGGCGGGGAGCGCCCCACTCGCTTCGTTCCCGCGGCAGGGCTCGGTCCGGAGCCCGCTGGTCAGGGCTCGGTCACCGCCACCAGGAATCCAGGAAACCGGGGTCGGGGGTCTCTGGGGCGTCGCACCGGGACGGCGCCTGGAATGGCCGTGCTGGGCAGCTGAAGGAGCCCCGGACCGACAGGTGAGGGAGAACCGGGGGGGCGCGTCTAAAGGGGGGGGGGGGTGCAGAGCCCCCTTGCACCCCTTCAGTGGTGCTGCTGGGGGACCCTTCCCAAAAGTTCTCCAAAGTTGCGCGCGGCTGCAAGGCACCAAGCGGGCACCAACTTGGAGACCCCCCCATTGAGAAGTCGATTCCTCCCACTGCAGAAAAGGGGGCGACCCCTCCCTCCTGCCCCCCCCCCCCACGGGCGCCGCCCTGTCCGGTCCGGACGGGTCTCTCCAGCCGCCCCCGCGTGGAAGGAATTGGGGAGGTTTGGCACAGGAGCGCATTGCTGGGAGAAGGGGCTTCGGGCTATTGACTGGTCCCGTCTTCCCACCAATTTTGGGACGGCGGACAGAAATTAAGGGGGGTGCAATCGCGCCCCCCCTTTGCCATAGATGCTGGATGTGACCCCCACCCACTCACTGAACCCCCCCAGCCTTTGGCGGGTGTGTGCAAAGGACACGATCCCCTCCAGCTCCATTTGGAAAGCAAGCGCCAAAGTCCTCCCAACCCTTCCATGCAGGGGGGGGGGGGGGTTCCTTGGGGAGGGAGGCGGGTTGCACGACCCTCGGGATGGACCCGTGCGGGAGAAAAGTTGGAGGCGCGTAGGCCCGGGGCTGATGTGGCGAGCTCAAGGCGTTGGTTTTAATCCGGAGTCACTCCGCTTCAGGTGGAAGTGTTTCTCTCTCGCGCGCGCGCCTTGGCGTTCCCAAAAGGAAAGGCGGACGTGGGTGGTTGGGTGGGAGCACGCCCCGGGGGCTTTCCCCGAAAACGAGGACCCCTCTGCTCTCTCTTTCTCGGGACTGGCGTTCTTTTTCCGCGTGTGCGCCTCGGGAATAACAGGGCGCGGCTCCGAGTTAGCCTTCGCCCCGGCGTGGCGGAACATGGGGCGGCCGCAGGGTTGGTAGCTGCGTCCGAAGGGCCGGAGAAGGAGGGGAGGCGCTCCAAGGGGCTTGAAAGTCCACTCCGACTTCGCTTGGGAACAAGGACGGAGGGGGAGGAAGAAAGAAAGAAAGAGAGAGAGAGAAAGAAGAAAAGGAAAATGAGGGAAAGAGAGAGAAAGAAAGAGAGAAAAAGAAAGACAGACAGAGACAGAGAGGGGGGAAAGAGAAATAGAGAAAAAAGAAAGAAAAGAAAGAAAGAAAAAGAGAAAGAGAGAGAGAGACAGAAAGTAAGGAAAGGAGAAAGAGGGAGAGAAAGAAAGAGAAGGAGAAAGAGAAAAAAGAAAGAGAGCGAGACAGAGAGAGATAGGAGGGGAAAGAGAAAGAGAAAAAAAGGAGAGAAAGAGACAGGGAGAAAGAAAAAGAGCGAATAAAGAGAAAGAGAGAGAGAGAGAGCTGTCAGGGAAACAAGTATCCCCACTCCCCACCTATCCTCCATTCCCCACTATCCGGTCAGAGCTGAAAAAGCTTCTTGGATGAGAAGCAAAACGTCTTTAAAAAAAACCTCAAGAAAGTTTTTTTTGCCTCTTGAAAGAATGGAAGAAAAAGCACTTTTGGGAGAGAGAGAGAGAGAAGGGTGCTTCGGTCGGTCTCGTGGGAAGAAGCCCAGCGGCCCCACCCCACCCGCCACCCTCCCTTCCCGTCCCTTCCCCACCCCACCCAACCCTCCCAATCCCGGCCAGCCAGCGCCCCGGAGTCACTCCGCTTCGCCTTTTCTTCTGCGAGTTTGTTTGGCTGGTTATGTAGCCTTTTTGCGGTTTCTTTTTTTTTTCATCCCTTCTTCCTTTTGCTTATTGGCAAACTGTGTGGATTGCGGTCGGGGCAGGCGCTGCTGGCCCCCTCCCCTCCCCACCTCTCCCCCCCCCCACTCCCCGCCTTTGGGCCCCCGCCAGCCCTCTGGAATGCGCTGGGTGGAAAGACTGACGAAAGCCAGGAGGGGAAAGGCCCAGCCCATCCGAAGAAAGGGCTGGGGAGGGAGGAGGAGGGGGCTGGGATCTAGGGGGAGGGAGAGGGAGGGCAGGGGTGGGGTGGGGGAGAGCGGAAGCCCAGGGAATCCCTAAGAAAGGCGGGCATAGCCAGAGCGGATTCACACAAACCCAAAGGAAGGAGAGAAAGAAAGGAACAAGGAAGGAAGGAAGGAAGGAAGGAAGGAAGGAAGGAAGGAAGGAAGGAAGGAAGGAAGGAAGGAAAGATGGACAGAAAGAAGGAAAGAAGGGAAGGAAAGGAAAGGAGAAATGTATAACTATATATTAAAGTAATAAGGTTTATGTAAGAGTACCATGATGATAAATAGATATGAAATATTTTTTTGTAGCAATGGAAAGAAAGGAAGAAAAAAAGAGGAAGGAAGGAAGGAAAGAAAGAAAAAAGAAAGAAGGGAAGTGAAGGAAAGGAGAAATGTATAACAATATATTAATGTAATAAGGTTTATGTAAGAGTACCGTGATGATAAATAGATATGAAATATTCTTTTGTAACAATGGAAAGAAAGGAAGAAAGAGGAAGGAAGGGAGGAAAGAAAAAAAAAGAAGGGAAGAAGGGAAGGAGAAATGTTTAATTATATTAAAGTAATAAGCTTTATGTAAGAGTACCGTGATGATAAATAGATACAGTATGAAATATTCTTATGTAACAGTGCAGGATTACTAAAAGTATGGCTGTATTTCTGTCTTTAAAGAAATTACTTGTAAATTATAAAAAGGTTTTCAAAATAAATGAAAAGAAAGGAAAGGAAAATTTAGGAAGGGAAAACAAAAATGGAAGGGAAGGAGAAAGGAAAGGAAAGAAGGAAAGGAAAGGAAAGAAGGAAAGGAAAGGAAAGAAGGAAAGGAAGGAAAGAAGGAAAGGAACGGAAAAGAAAGGAAAGGAAAGGAAAGGAAAGGAAAGGGAGAAAAATAAGGCCAGGATTGCATAAACTGTTGGGCCCCTCCCAGAGTTTAACAGGATCCACCCTGGCTGGGTTTATTTCCATTTATCTATTTTTATTGATGTAATTTAGAGGGGGGGGGGCCGTTGGCTGCAAGCAAACAGCCAGAGCTGCAGTGTAAAAACTAGAAAAGAAAAGAAGAACGATGGGGGGGGCGGCAACGTAATAGACAGAGGGGGGGGGGATCAATTTATTTTTCCAAAATCGCCAATAGGTAGGACAAGAAACGATGGGATGGAAACTCATCGAAGAGAGAAGCAAGCTGGAATTAAGGAGAGGACAATTAACCAGTGGAACCGCTCGCCACCAGAAATCGTGGGTGTTCCATCACTGGAGGATTTTTTTAAAGAAGAGATTGAATGACTGTCTGAGATTATATAAGTTCTCCTGATTGTGCAGGGGGCTGGACTAGAAGACCTCCAAGGTCCCTTCCACCTCTCCTCTCCTTTCACAATCTCCCCAAACAGAATTTTTAGCCAAAGTGCTGTGTGAACCCAGCCAATAGGAATCTTATTATCTGCACAGGCTGGTATAGTCCAGTAAGGCTCTAGCTTGGTGTGGTCATCATAGAAGTGCTTACAGTGCCTCCAGCACAAAGTTAGGCCTTGGAACTCCCTGCCACTAGATGTGCGTGTTCTCTCTCTTTCTCTCTGTATGTGTGTGTGAAAATCTATGAATATTTATATTCGTAGATTTTCACGGGTATATGCATGTAGGTTGTTGTGAGTTCGGGTTTTTCCCCATGTAATATTTTGAGTGTCTTGGCGATGTTTCGGCGAAATCACATTCGCCATCATCAGGCTGGAATTATCGGCTTCGTGCTGCTTTGAACATGGTTTGTTTGCAACCGAAACCATATTTTTGTTTGTTTGCAAGCAAACCATATTCAAAGCAGCACGAAGCCAATAACTTCAGCCTGATGGTGGCAAATGTGATTTCGCCAAAACGCCGCAAAGGCACTCAAAATATAACACGGGGAACAACCCGAACTCAGAACAATCTACATATAGATCTATATCTACATAGATTGGATATCTACAATCTATATAAATCCCTTAATTTTCAAATTCAGCAAAAAACATGTGATATATATATATATATACACACACACATATTTTTGCTGATAATGAAAAGGAAAAAGGAAAAGGGGTAATATATATATATATATATGTATCACCTGTTTTTTTTGCTGAATTTTTGGATGGCCTTGCTTTTGCAGAATCTATGTGGTTTTATGTTCAGGAGAAAAGTGGGGGTTGGGGCCGTCCAGCTGCAGACAGGGAGACCCCCTTGCAAGTGTGTGTAGGGATGAGTGTTCTGGAGGAAGGGGCAGCTCCTGAAAGCAAGTCGGATTCACACAATTGTAACGGAAGCGTTCGAACACCCAGTCGCACAATGTTAACTGGAATGGGCTTCCAGCTCGTCCAATTCTGCCCTTGTTTCGTGGGAATAAGCCAGATTCCGACAACGCCTGGAATTCGGGATGGCTTCAAACTCAGACCCCCAAAATTGACGTCGCTAAGCGAGACAATGATGACCCGAGCCTTGCCCCCATTCGCCCATCGCTGTATTTGCTCTGCGACTCCCTGTTAAGTGGCTAAATTAGCCACACGTTCGTTCCAGTGAATCTGGCTTTTCCCCATCGGGTTTTTTTTTGTTGGACGGTTGCAAAATGGGGATCCGGCACACCGCAGCCATCCTAAATACTAGCTAAGCGTTCGATGTTTGTTCATGGGGTCTGTAGAGTTGCTGCCACCATCGTTAAGTGTGAAAAACCGGTCGTAGGTCACTTTTTTTCAGTGCCACTTTTAACGTTACTAAAGGAATTATTTTTAAGTTGACTGTCTTTTAACTTAGATTAGCATGTCGGGCAAACGGAATCCAGGTTTTGTCTTTTGTTTTTGCTGGAATGTCAAAATGTGGTTTTTAAAATTCTCTCTCTCTTTTTCCAATCTGTGGTTCACCTCCTATTCAGGATGGGACAGGTTTTGGGGGGACGTTTTTTGGCCTGTAAAGATAAGTTTGCAATAGATTGGGCCTACTCTGCAGGGTCGGCTATTGTGGGTTTGCCAAGACCTCTTCCAAGAAGAATAAAGGGTGTGTGTGGAGGGGAGATACTTTCACGGAATGGGTGGGTGTGTAAGTGATGAGGTTGGGGCGTTATTTGAAATGGGGCGGTGGCACCCTAAATATTTACGGCAGCGCAATAGGCAGATTGGAACGGAAAGGTTTTGTTTTATTTTTCCCCCCAATCTGGTGTCCTTAGCTCTTTGGCCAAGGAAGGCAGTTGGCTGGGGATTATGGATGCGGGAGTCCCGATTGACTCAGCTCTTTCTCGCCTGGAAAAAATTGCTCTCCATTTCCTGTTTTTCCGCATTTTCTACATTTTCTACCTGGGAAATTGCCCTCTTTGAACCAGCCATGCGCTAAATAAATAATAATTATTTTATTATTTTTATTACAAATAATAATTATCAACACACACAAAAAATAATCAGCAAAGGTAACATGTCTGTTTCGTGGAGTTTGATGTGCTGATTCCAAAAATATGTTCTATCACACAACGTTTCTGATATAGAAGCATTTTTGTTATTATGTTATTTCTACATTTTCAATGTACAGTATGTGGTCATTACTGTTTTCTTAATGTCACCAGTATATGTCTTATACTTTATACTTTACCTTCGGGACCGCCTTCTGCCGCATGAATCCCAGCGACTGATTAGGTCCCACAGAGTTGGCCTTCTCCGGGTCCCGTCGACAAAACAATGTTGTCTGGCGGGCCCCAGGAGAAAAGCCTTCTCTGTGGTAGCCCCGGCCCTCTGGAATCAACTCCCCCTGGAGATCAGGACTGCCCCCACCCTCCTTGCCTTTTGCAAATTACTGAAAACCCACCTATGCCACCAGGCTTGGGGGACATAACTGACCCTTAGCTGTTTCATTTTATGTTTGGTTTAATTGGATGGTATGACTGTTTTATAATGGATTTTATAACTGTTTTTAATATTAGATTTGTGCTTGGTAATGTGTTGTGAGCCGCTACGAGTCTTCAGAGAGGGGTGGCATACAAGTCTAATAAATTATTATTATTATTATTATTATTATTATTATTATTATTGTTATTATTATTAATGATAATAATGGAAGCTATACTGGCTACAGAAAAACTATATACGTTTTTGAAATCAGAACAAAAAAATGATTCAGAAAAGAACAAAGTCAACTGCGATGATTGCAAATATATATATATATATTTTGTAGACCTGTGTTATTTTTATTTTTAACTGGAGCAAACTGGAAGAAACTGGTGTTTTTACCACCACCACCACTTTCTGCAGCCCAGTTTCTCACCGCTGGGCCTGGAAGCTGCCTGACACTCTCTCCGAGCTCAGGGCCTGAACTCCATTGCCACTTTCTGCTGATGCCACAAAAATGGGGTTGAAAAATGGAATGTTTCGGTGTTTTAATGCGCTGCCTGCTTGTCTTGCATTTTGCTTCTCTGGGCTGGTTGGCACGGAGGGACGTTGCCAGGTTTTCGGCTTTCCACTCGGTCGGAATGGCTGCCCATGAAATGAGGGGCGGGGGAGGCCTGGACGGGATGGACGGGCAGACGCCTCCGGCCTGTTCCCACAAACACCCCCCCCCTCTCCCGTTCTTTTCATTCGGTCCAGCTCTGCCCCAGAGAGAGAGAGAAGGGAATGATGAGGGCTCATCCTTTGTTCCAAAATGATAAAATTGAGGGTTGGCGCCAGGAGGCCTGGCCGCCGAGTTTTGACCCATAAGGAGAGGACAGAAACTGGACGCTTTAGAACAGAACAGAATAACAAGAGTTGGAAGGGACCTTGGAGGTCTTCTAGTCCAACCCCTTGTTTAGGCAAGAAACCCTACACCGCTTAAACTTATTTTACTTTTATTGTCATTGCATTCATAGAACAAAATTAAAGGACATTTTCAGTCTACATTATTCATAAGAAAACTATTTAAAAAACCTCTATAAAAATAAAATCCTTTGCATTCTAGGGGCGGCATACAAATCTAATAAATATTATTATTATTATTATTATTATTATTTGAATATTATTAATTGAATATTATTATTATTATTATTATTATTATTAATTGAATTTTTAAAAAACCCCTGAAATTGCATTGGTATTGCACTATGCAGTAGAATTATAGGGAATGATTGCTGTTTTTCAGCCCGTTTGTCTTTCATTTTATTTTAGTTGTTGTTTTCAGCTTTGGCGAGGCCTTCTGGTGTGCGCTGTTGGAGCCACTGTGGCACGTTGGACCAAAATGTGAAAGAGCAACACTAACATATTGTTTTTTTCCATGCAGGGGGCTTTTAAAGATGATTTAAGACGATTTATGATAATTTATACTCGTATTGATTGTTTCCTGATTGCTTATTTGAACCCTACGATAGTCCTTTCGTGTTTTTTAACCTCATGATTCTTGACAAATGTCACTTTTCTTTTATGTACACTGAGAGCATCTGTACCAGAGACAAACTCCTTGTGTGTCCTATCACACTTGGCCAATAAAGAATTCTATTCCATTCCATTCCACTCCACTCTACTCCATCCATTCCATTCAATTCCATTCCATTTTTTCTCTTCTCTCCTCTTCTCATCTTCCAACCTGTACAAAAAGAGGAGCAGAAAAGCCCCCTCCCTCCAAAAGTGGTTCCTTTGCAACAAGTTATTTATTTATTTTCATTTATGACATCTAGGAGCCAGCCATCTCATATGCCAGCACCTCTGGAAGGCTAGTCTAAAAAATCCCTCTCTTGCTTCTCTCATTTTTGGGGGGGCTCCTCATTATTGTAATGTATGGTAATATAAACAGAAGTGCTGAGTTTTTAATTAAGGCACTTGAGATAAGGACCAGACTAATTAGGGTGTCTTGCCAGGGAGATTCACTTATCTGATGGCTGCCTGCTTGTATTATTATCACGATATCTATGATTCATTGCATCACGTTCCCATTTATTTTATCCTAGAACCAGATTGTGTATTTTTGTTTTATTTTTTGTATTATTGATAAGGTTGCAAGACTAATCTAGCCTAGTCTAGTCTAGTCTGTATTCTCTACTCTATTCCATTCCATTCCACTCCACCTATTCCATTCCATTCCATATTTATATATTCTATTCTATTCTATTCTTATTTCTATTCTTATTTCTATTTCTATTCCATTCTATATTCCATTCCATTCCATTCTATTCTTATTTCTATTTCTGTTTCTCTTCTTATTTCTATTTCTATTTCTATTCCATTCTATATTCTATTCCATTCCATTCTATTCTTATTTCTATTTCTGTTTCTCTTCTTATTTCTATTTCTATTTCTATTCCATTCTATATTCCATTCCATTCCATTCTATTCTTATTTCTATTTCTGTTTCTCTTCTTATTTCTATTTCTATTTCTATTCCATTCTATATTCTATTCTATTCTATTTTATTCTATTCTAGTCCATTCCATCCCATTCTATTTCTCTTCCCTTCCCTTCTCTTCTTATTTCTATTCCTATTCCATTCCATTCCATTCTATTTCCCTTCCCTTCTCGTCTTATTTCTATTCCTATTCCATTCCATTCTATTTCTCTTCCCTTCCCTTCTCTTCTTATTTCTATTCCTATTACATTATATTTCCCTTCCCTTCCCTTCTCTTCTTATTTCTATTCCTATTACTGTACATTCTATTTCCCTTCCCTTCTCGTCTTATTCCTATTCCATTCCATTCCATTCCATTCTATTTCTCTTCCCTTCCCTTCTCTTCTTATTTCTATTCCTATTACATTCTATTTCCCTTCCCTTCTCTTCTCTTCTAATTTCTATTCCATTCTATATTCTATTCTATTCTATTCCATTCTTTTCCTCTTCCTCTTCTCTTCTCATTTCTATTCTATTCCAACTCTATTCTGTTATCTATTCTATTATCTATTCTATTCTATCCCAGTCTAAATTTTCCTCTCTTTGAGTTATTTCTTGCATTTCCTCCCACCAATACAGGCAGTCCCTGACTTACAGCCATTCATTTAGTCACCACTCAGCAGCAGTGCATTCTAAGACCCGTCGCTACCGGTTCGCGTGCACGCTTGGGTGATGCTTCTGTGCATGTGCAGAACAGTCCTGGGCGGATGGGCGGAGCCTCCTGCCGCCAGCGGCTATCCGTTTGCAGAACTGGGCCGAACCGGGCGCCACCAGGTGCTGAATCAAAGTGACAACAGCAGCGAAAAAGCAACTTGCAACTATTTTTCGCACAACCTTAGCAAGCATCCCCATGATCAAAATTCGGACGTTTGTGTATGGTGGTTGTAGTGCCCTGGGGTCACATGGTTTCCCTTTTGCAACCTTCTCACAAGCAAAGCCCATGGGAGAAGCCCGATTCACTTAACAACCATACTACTAAGTTTAACAACTGCTTGTGATTGATTCACTTAACAACAGTGGTGAGAAAAATCCTAAAGTGGGACGGAATCTGCTTAGCAGCTGCCTTTCTCAGCAGTGGAAATTTTGCGCTCCATTGGGGCCGTAAGACAAGGATGTTCTGTATCCATTCCCCCCACCACCAACGTTCCCTGTGCAATTCTTATTTTATTTTATTTTTGCATGTAGGTTTTTGCCTGTTTTGTTTCTTGGGTCTTTGGTGGAATGTTCCTTTTTATTTTTCTTCCTTAGTGGTCCTCTTTGCAGTCTTCGGAGAGGGGCGGCATACAAATCTAATAAATACATAAATAAAATTTCCTCTCCCCACTTCTCAGCTTGCAAACTCTGCAGAGGTTTGGCATATGTGTGTTTGTGTATGTGTGTGTAGATTTTGGCATATTCGGGTCTTTTCCTAAGATTGATAGAGAAGACCCGAATACACCAAGACCTACATATCTATACCCTGAAAATCTATGAAAACAAATACATATATAGATATATGCAGTGAAGGGCTACCAAATTTTTTACTACCACACTGTAGGTGTGGTTTATGCAGGATGCCCTGTATTTTCTTTAACATCTTTCAGTGCAAATTGGGTGCTCTGGGGTGGAGCTCCATTTTCGCTACCCCACTGCGTTTCTCCGCATCCAGGTAGTAGCCCAGCCCTGTATGTATGTATCTCTATCTCTATCTCTCTGTCTGTCTGTATGTCTACAGTATCTGTCTGTCTGTCTGTCTGTCTGTCTGTCTGTCTGTCTGTCTGTCTGTCTGTCTGTCTGTCTGTCTGTCTGTCTGTCTGTCTGTCTGTCTGTCTGTCTGTCTGTCTGTCTGTCTGTCTGTCTATCTATCTATCTATCTATCTATCTATCTATCTATCTATCTATCTATCTATCTATCTCAAGAACTGCCCTAAAAATGCGAGTTCCAGGTATATTTATAAATGAAGAGGCAACAGCCATCGCAATCTCTGGAAAGTTTAAAATTTATTAATAGTTTTAAATAAATTTTAAATGTTCAGGAGATCGCGATAGCTATTGCGTCTTCATAGATAGATAGATAGATAGATAGATAGATAGATAGATAGATAGATAGATAGACAGAGAGAGAGAGAGAGAGAGTGAGAGAGAGTGAGAGAGAGAGAAGATAGGGATATATATATCCCTACGTGTATATATATATATATATACATAGTATATAAACACACATACACACACTGCTCAAAAAAATAAAGGAAACACTCAAATAACACATCCTAGATATGAATGAATGAAATATTCTCATTGAATACTTTGTTCTGTTCAAAGTTGAATGTGCAACAACAGCGTGTGAAATTGATTGTCATTCAGTGTTGCTTACTAAGTGGACAGTTTGATTTACAACTATTCCATTTGCACAACAGTGTGTGAAATTGACTGTCAATCAGTGTTGCTTCAGTTTGATTTCACAGAAGTTTATTTTTTATTCCCTTTATTTTTTTGAGCAGTGTGTTTGTATGTATGTATGTATGTATGTATGTATGTATGTATGTATGTAGATTGTTCTGAGTTCGGGGTTTTGCCCCGTGTAATATTGTGTGTGTGTGTGTGTGTGTGTGTGTGTGTGTGTGTGTGTATATATATATATATATATATATATATATATATATATATATATATATATGTCAAATGTTTTTTTAGCTGGAATTTTAAAATTAAGGGAGACTAGGATGGTCCCATTTCGGCCTTGTTCTGGCCTCATCAGCTAGCCACACCCTTCCTTACTATGAAAACATTTTAACATATATATATATATATATATATATATATATATACACACACACACACAGTATATATATATGTATATGTATATGTATATGTATATGTATATATATATATATATATATGTATATACAGTGATACCTCGTCTTACAAACGCCTCGTCATGCAAACTTTTCGAGATACAAACCCAGGGTTTAAGATTTTTTTGCCTCTTCTTACAAACTATTTTCACCTTACGAACCCTCCACCGCCGCTGGGATGCCCTGCCTCTGGACTTCCGTTGCCAGTGAACCACCCGTTTTTGCGCTGCTGGGATGCCTCTGAGGCTCCCCTCGATGGGAAACCCCACCTCCGGACTTCAATGTTTTTGTGATGCTGCACGGGAATCCCATCATGGGAATAGCAGCAGCACAAAAACGGGCACTTCGCTAGCAACGGAAGTCCAGAGGTAGGGTTTCCCTGCGAGGGGAGCCTCAGTGAAATCGCAGCATCGCAAAAACACAGGGGTCCGGAGGTGGGGTTTCGAGGACTTCTGTGCTTTTGCGATGCTGCAATTTCACTGATGCTCCCTACGCTAGGAAACCCCACCTCCGGACTTCCATTGCCAGCAAAGCGCTAATTTTTGCGATGCTGGGATACCCCTGCTGGGATTCCTCTGCAGCATCACAAAAACACGGAAATCCGGAGGTGGGGTTTCCCATGGAGGGGAGCCTCAGGGGAATCCCAGCAGTGCAAAAATGGGCACTTCTGCTGGCAAAAGGGGTGAATTTTGGGCTTGCATGCATTAATCGCTTTTCCATTGATTCCTGTGGGAAACATTGTTTCGTCTTACAAACTTTTCAACTTACAAACCTTGTCCCGGAACCAATTAAGTTTGTAAGACAAAGTATCACTGTATGTATATATATATATATGTATGTACCGTATATATGAAGAGGCAACAGCCTAAGTTAGTTTCTGGTTGTGTCCTCTCCACCCTGCTCTTCAAAATATGCTGCTCTAATTTGCCTCTCAGCTGTTGTTCCTTTTCTGCAATGACGGGTCCACTCCGAAAAAGGCGGCTGGGAAGGTTACATTAGTTTGCGGTCAAACGTTACGCTGGCATCTTTTTCGAAAACAAAATGATTTCCCTCTCCTGACCCCCCTTATGTAAAATGGCTTCGGCACAAGGCTTCTCACCCCATGCTTTTCACCCCCCCCATTTAAACTTCCCTTTAAAAAAAAAAAAGGTAGTGAGGTTCAGTGATTAGAGCCACCCCCAAGCCACGTCCAAATCTGGTTTGCTCTAAAATGCTCTCAAAAGCTTTTGATAGACTCCTGCCATTCGCCCGTCCTTCCAATCCAAAGTGGCCAGGAGTAGATTCCGAAAACGCTGCAAAATTTGTGATATTATTTTTCCCCCCGGGATCCTCGTCCAAGATTTATTTTCTTTTATAAAAAAAATTAGGATAATAGTAGTCGTAGTAGTAGCAGTAGTAGTAATACCGTAGCAGTGGTGGTGTCCTGTCCACAGGACATTCAAAAAGGGGTTCATGTCCCCATTCGTGGCTTTGCAAAAGTTACATTCACGATTTGTTGTATTTTTTATATTTTTTATTTTTACAAAGGCATTATGTATAATCCTCAAGTTACTATTGGGCTGAAAATATCCGTTGCTAAGCAACACCGTTGTTAAGTGAGTTTTGCTCAGTTTTACAACCTTTTTGCTCCATTTTACAACCTTCCCCTGTTGTCAAAGTGAATCGCAGCGGTTGTTAAGTTTAGTCACATGGTTGTTAAGTGAATCTGACTTCCTCGTTGACTTTGCTTGTCAAAGACGGTCTCAAAAGTGACAGATACAAACACACCGGGATATGGAAACCGCCGTAAATATGAACCAATTGTCACCAGCTTCCGAATTTGGATCCCATGACCATGGACAAAAGGCAGCAATGGTCCTCAAGTGCAAAACACAGTTCTGAGTTCCATTTTTTTCCCAGCATGCCGTTCCAACTCTGGTCCCTAAACAAAACGGTTTCTATGTCCAGAAAGAAGCTCTATTCAGATTTTCTCCACACAGCAAAGAATCTTATTCCACACCCTTGACACATCCAGTGTGAAGGATATGTTTGCATTGCTGTGGCTTCATGTTCTGCAGCCATGAGGACCAGAAACTTGACAGAAACAAAAAAAAGAAAGAAACTGTGCAAAGAAGAATCTTGGGGGGGATGAATTGACTGAGGCAAGGTGCATTTTGTGTGTGTGTGCAAACGGTGTGTTCCTGGTGATATTTCCGCAAGCTTTACAAATTGACACAAGGTGTGTGAAAGGAACTATGGTCCACATAAATGGCCTTCTATATTTTTTTAATGGGCATACCAAGGATAATAATAATTTAAAAAAACCCACACACTTTTCTTGATATTAAGCCTTGAAATATAATGGCTTTAAAAAAAAGATTATTAGAGTTGGAAGGGGCGTTGTAGGTCATCTAGTCCAACCCTCTACTCAAGCAGGAGTCCCTATACCATTTTCAGACAGATGGCAGTCCAATCTCCCTTTGAAAGTCTCCAGTGTTGGATTTTCTTTGCCTTGGTCACCTGCGGTAGCGGGTTGATACCGGTACAGTAAAGAACGGCACACCGGTAGCGATTGTTGCACTCATGAAGAGTGAAAAATGGTCGTAAGTCGCTTTTTTTCAGGGACTTTATAACTTTGAACAGTCGCTAAACGAACCAAGTCGAGCAGTAAGTTGTCTCAGATTCACGGTCGCAATAGGTCCCCCCAATTTTTGGTTGCTAAGCAAGAGGCTCATTGTCAATTTTGCAACTTTGTTTTCCCTGCCCCCTGTTTGCTAAGTGAATCACTGCAGTCGTTAAGCGAATCACTGCGTTCCTTAAGCGAACCTGACTTCCTCCAGTGTTTTTGCTTATCAGGAGGCAACTGGGAAGGTTACACATGGGGAATTACGTGACGTGGTGGGGTTCAATTTTTTTTTGCGACCGGTTTTGTGGGCGTGTCTTGGTGTGGTGTGTCTTGGTGGGTGTGTCTTGGTGGGCGTGGCAGGGGAAGGATTTATTTATTTATTTATTTTATTTATTTATTAGATTTGTATGCTGCAAAATCCCTATTTCCACTGATCAGCTGAGAGGCAGAGAATAAAATAGGGGTTAATACCACAGAGGTGGTATTTACGGATTCTCAAAACTACTCAAAATTTCCGCTATTGGTTCTCCAGAACCGGTCAGAACCTGCTGAATCCCACCACCTCCAGATGTCCTAAATCTATGCCGGTTGCCAATTGCACTCAAATCGTTAACCTGTATCTGTACGGATGCTGCAATCGTTCCTTGAAAAAACAAGGTCCCAAATCTCATTCAGTGCCTATTCAGGTAACCAGGAGCGTTTGTGCCAGCCAGTTAAAACCCTACTCCCCAAAATCTGAAACGGTAAAGCCTAGACCTGGACTTAGCTTTCAAATTCCTGTTAGACCCTAGTATATACATATGTTTTTTCTGTTGGATCACCCTGATATATTGAAGGAACGTCACAGCTCCTTTTTGCCTCTAGGCCCAAATTTTTTTAAAAATTCAGCAAATACATGTGATACATAAAAAACATAGTTTGTTGGCTATCAATAAATGAACTGCCTTGAAATGGCCCTGGGTTGGCCCTAGAGGCAAAAAGGAGCTGTGACGTTCCTTAAATATACCAGGGTGATCCAACAGAAAAAACATATAGCCCCTCCCTGGTACATAGCTGAAGGGATCAGATCTGGTGGCCTAGAGGTTAATTCTCTGCCTTGCAAGGCAGAAGCCCCAGGATCAAATCCCAGTAAAGGTATGGCTAGCTGATGAGGCCAGAACAAGGCCGAAATAGCGCTATCCTAGTCTCCCTTAATTTTTTAAAAAAATTCAGCAAATACATGTGAGATAGATAGATAGATAGATAGATAGATAGATAGATAGATAGATAGATAGATATTCTCACTGAATACTTTGTTCTGTACAAAGTTGAATGTGCACAACAGCAGGTGAAATTGACCGTCAATCAGTGTTGCTTCCTAAGTGGACAGTTCGATTTCACAGAAGTTTGATTTACTTGGGGTTATATAATGTTGTTTAAGTGTTCCCTTTATTTCTTGGAGCAGTGTATTTAAGAACAATATGATTCTACCAGAAAAGAAAAAGAACACTAAGCCACTAAGAACAATATGATTCTACCAGAAAAGAAAAAGAAAGAAAAATCTGGCTTTGCCGTTTCTCATCGCACGTTCCTAGTCCTCATGTTTCCCATTGTAGGTTAGGGAACCCTAGGATGAAATGCCTACTAAAATCTCAAGCTTGGAAAACATTCTTGACGGGGGAGATAAGAGTCCCTATCGGCCGCAGCATCCTCGGTGTGCATAATTTTCACG
This sequence comes from Erythrolamprus reginae, assembly GCF_031021105.1. Taxonomy (NCBI): domain Eukaryota; kingdom Metazoa; phylum Chordata; class Lepidosauria; order Squamata; family Dipsadidae; genus Erythrolamprus; species Erythrolamprus reginae. The sequence continues at coordinate 1,278,689 of NC_091962.1, read as the reverse complement.
CCCTGCCTTGTAACCAGCTAAACCAGTTCCTCCTGCCCCCGCCCAGTTTGTGGGCAAACTTATACAGGTTTCCGAAATCCTCTCGTTTCTCAGAGGGTGGCTCTGAAATGGAATGCAGGAAGCTGGAGGTGTGTATCTTTATTGGGAGGGCGACTTCGGTTTGAAAACTGCAACATTTCCCGAGCTTTGGCAACCTGGGAAGTGGGTGGACTTCAACACCCAGAATTCCCCCACCCTGGGACTTTAAACTAGGTTGCAACATTCCTTTCCAAGCTCTTTGCTGGCTTTGCAGAACCCACTACCCCAAAAATACATCTGTAGCAAGAATCTCCCACACCTTGCATGATAGACAGACAGACAGACAGACAGACAGGCAGGCAGGCAGGCAGGCAGGCAAGCAGGGCAGGCAGGCAAGCAGACAGACAGAGATAGGTAGGTAGGTAGGTAGGTAGACAGACAGATATGGATGATAGATAGAGAGGTAGGTAGGTAGCTAGGTGGGTGGGTGGGTGGATGGATGGATAGATAGATAGATAGATGATAGGTAGGTAGGTAGGTAGGTAGGTAGGTAGACAGATATGGATGATAGATAGAGAGGTAGGTAGGTAGCTAGGTGGGTGGGTGGATGGATAGATAGATAGATAGATAGATAGATAGATAGATAGATAGATAGATAGATAGATAGATAGATAGATAGATAGATAGATAAAGAAGTGATAGGCATCACAATCTCCGGAACGTTTAGAAAAATTATTTAAAACTACTAAGCTTTTGTCAGCCTCTGCTGACGGCATCAGAGTATAAAATCCCCATTGAAGAGATGCTTGCTTTTATGCAATGCAGCTCAATTTATTCCTTCCATGCATCGTTTCAATGGGGATTTTATGCTCTGACGAAGTCAGCAGGGGCTGATGAAAGCTTAGTAGGGTTTTTTTAGTACTTTTAAATAACATTTTTAAATGTTCCAGAGAACATTGCCATGCACTCAAAAGCCCAATTGGGCTTATTATCAGGAGAGGTTTATTTATTATCTATCTATCTATCTATCTATCTATCTATCTATCTATCTATCTATCTATCTATCTATCTATCTTCCCCTGCATTTGGTCATTGGTCAAGCATTCCAAGGAAAACAGAACCCTTTGGAATGTGTGAATGCAAATCGCTTGGTCTGGACCTGAAACAGGCTCTTCCTTTGTATGTTAGTTGGAGGAGATTAACCTTACTCTGTTTTAGGACATCAAAGGCAGGAATGATCAGTTACTGGAAAATCTCCTGCCTTGGTGATAAACATGATAATGTAGCTTGCATGCCTGCTTTTCCTTCCTTCCTTCCTTCCTTCCTTCCTTCCTTCCCTCCCTCCCTCCCTCCTTTCTTCTTTCCTTCCTTCCTTCCTCCCTTCTCTTCTCCTTCCCTTTCCTCTTCCCTTCCTCTCTTCTTCCCTTCTCTTCTTCTCTTCCCTTCTCTTCCTCTCTTCTTCCCTTCTCTTCTTCTCTTCCCTTCTCTTCTTCTCTTCTTCCCTTCTCTTCTTCTCTTCCCTTCCCTTCCTCTCTTCTTCCCTTCTCTTCTTCTCTTCCCTTCTCTTCCTCTCTTCTTCCCTTCTCTTCTTCTCTTCCCTTCTCTTCCTCTCTTCTTCCCTTCTCTTCTTCTCTTCCCTTCCCTTCCCGGCCCTTCCCTCTTTTCTCTTCCCTTCCCTATTCTCTTCTTTTTCCCTTTCCTCTTCTCCTCTTTTTCCCTTCTCTCTTTTCTTCCCTTCCCTCTTCTCCTCTCCTCTCTTCCCTTCCCTTCCTCTTCCCTTCTCTTCTTCATCTCTTCGCTTCCCTGCCCTTCCCTCTTTTCTTTTGTCTTCTCTTCTTTTTTTCTCTTCCCTTCCTGTCCCCTTCTCTTCTCCTCCTCTTCCCTTCTCTATTCTCGTCCCTTTCCTCCTCTCCTCTCTTCTCTTCCCTTCCCCTCCCCTGTCCTCTCCCTCCCCTCCCTAACACCTTTGTAAGTTGCGCTTCAGTGCTCTTCCTCACCAGAAACCCTTCGGATCTGGCAAGATTTCTTTGGGAAAGTTTTTTTGCCCAAATATGGAGGCTCAGGAGAAGATGCCTCCAGCAGAATCGAGGGTGGGTGGGGGAGGGAAGGAGCTTGGAAAACATTTGCAAGGGTGGGAAGACCCACTGGATGTGTGTGTGGGGGGGGGAGGAATACAGGATGTACGTACAGGCGTGGGGAGATGACAGTGAGAATTGGGTGGGGACAAAAAGTTCAGGTGGGGACCCTTTGGGGGGGATGCTAGGACCCCCCTCGCATAGCCCTGGTGTGGAGGTGAGCCTTGTATCGACCTGATCAGCCTGCCTCCCCTCCTAAAGTGGGTGTGAGACACACACACACACACAAACACGCATACACACACCTGGATTTGAAATCTTGTTCCCGTTGGAAAGAAACCGCCACCCTCACAGCCAGGAACAAGCCAGGGCAGGTTTTTGCAACAAAGGCAGCAGAGATACGTCTGGTCAGGTTCTCCCGCTCCTGCCCGCAGGCTTGCAAAGACGTGAGGGTTGTGTGTGTGTGTGTTTGTGTGTGCCTGGGCTCACGGGGAGGCCCCTTGAGCACACAACCTTCATCTTAACACCAATAGTGAACAGCAGAGCCTGAAGGAGGGGGAATTGCTTTGCAGTCGATACTTCTGAAATGAGATTTCCCTCTTCGCAGCGTGCAAAGCTGTGGGTGAGTGTGATCACATGTGCAAGACCACACCTAGAATCCTGCATCCAGCTTTGGTCACTCACCACACTGTAAAAAAAGATGTGGAGACTGTAGAAAGAGTGCAGAGAAGAGCAACAAAGAGGCTAAAACATACGAAGAACTGTTGCAGGAACTGGGCCTGGCTAGTCTAATGAAGAGAAGGACCAGGGGAGACATGAGAGCATCTTCCAATATTTGAGGGGCTGCCCCAGAGAGGAGGAAGGGGGTCATGCTATTTTTCAAGACACCCAAAAGTCAGACAAGGAATCATGAATGGAAACTGATCAAGGAACAACATAGCCAAGAAGGCTTCAAGAGTTGTAAACCTAATCCTACGTAGCTTCTGCTCTGGCAATCTCACACTACTTACAAAATGTTTGCCAGACCCATCCTCGAATACAGCTCATCCGTTTGGAACCCATATCGCATCTCAGACAACAACACCCTTGAAAATGTCCAAAAATACTTCACCAGAAGAGCCCTGCATTCCTCCACTTGAAACAGAATACCCTACGAAACTAGACTTTCAATCCTGGGCCTAGAAAGCCTAGAACTAAGACGCCTTAAACAAGATCTAAGTATCGCCCACAAGATCATATGCTGCTACGTCCTGCCTGTCGGCGACTACTTCAGCTTCAACCACAACACAAGAGCACGCAACAGATTTAAACTTAATATTAACTGCTTCAAACTTGACTGTAAAAAATATGACTTCACTAACTGAGTTGTTGACTCATTACCGGACTCCATAGTGTCATCCCCAAACCCCCAACACTTTACCCTTAGATTATCCACGGTTGACCTATCCAGATTCCTAAGAGGTCAGTAAGGGGCGAGTACAAGTGCACTAGAGTGCCTTCCGTCCCCTGTCCTATTGCTCTCCTATATCTCCTATACCTTTCTTCTATTCGTATATCTCTTCTTCTATTTTTTCATTGACATGTTCTATTACTATACCTTCTTTTCTATTATTTCTTAGATATATTTTACTATGAGTATCTCCTCTATAACCTCCATCATGTATTTTACTATGTGTATATAGATATATACCCACTAAAACCTCTTTGTGTATTGGACAAAATAAATAAATAAATAAAAAGGAGAGATTCAACCTAGAAATAAGGAGGAATTTTTGGACAGTGAGAACAATCAACCCGTGGTGGAACAGAAGTTGTCTTCAGAAGTTGTGGGCGCTTCATCCCTGGAGGCTTTCAAGAAGAGGTTGGACTTTCAAAAGGGGTTTGAACTAAATGACCTTCCAGTTCCCTTGGTCAAGCCCCCAAAAACAGGAGGTCCCAAGTTCTTAGTCCTGCCTTAAGCACTGATCCGGCTGGGTAACCTTGGGCCAGTCACTTTCTCTCAGCCCTTTGAAGAAGGAGGCAATGGCAAACCAGCCAAGGAAATTGGGAGAATTGGACCCGTTTGAACAGATTGAAAATAAATTTTAAAAAGAAATTGATAAAATAGGGGGGAAATGAGAGGGGCGGCATAAAAGTCTTCGTCTTCTTCTTCTTCTTCTTCTTCTTCTTCTTATTATTATTATTATTATTATTATTATTATTATTATTATTATTACAAAAATAACAAGAAAGGACATGATGTTTTGCCTCGGTGGCAAAGGGCTGCAAAAAAATTTTTCCACCACACTGTGTGCGTGGCTTATTGTGTGGGTATGGCTTGATTATCATGTGACCAGGTAGGAGTGGCTTGACAATCACTTGACCTGGGAGTGGCTTAAAGGTCATGTGACTGAGTGGGAGTGGCTTACCAACCAAGGTAAGTTTTCAAATAGGTGCTTGGACTCTTTTTCAGTGGATTAAATCCCATTATTTGAATAGCCACAAAAAGGACAGATTATACACCGCATTATTTGTTGAGAAGCACAGTAACATTTGAAGGTTTCGTACTGAACCCACAAGGTTCAGTATGAGAACAGATTCGGCAAGTAGCTCAATTTTCTTTCGTTGCTACAAAAATTCAGTTCTAGATAGCGATTAAAACAAAGCGTTTACGGGTTAAAAGATGCTATTTAATTATTTCCTATTTTAAAAGTAATTAAGGATCATACTAAGGTGCTATTAAGTATTCAATAAACTTACATTACTGGGTGTGGCCCTGTTGTCTTCACCTTTTGCAGAAGTGGGACTTTGCCTTGGCAATGAAGGTACCCTTCCCGAATCTGCCCTCCCCGTGTGTGGAATCCGGAGTCGAAATTCTGGTCTGTTTTGGACAGCGCCCAAGAGGAGAAAGAGGGTAGCAGTTCCTTCATGCCGCAATCTCAGGAGCGGTTCCAGAATTTCTGCCTCTAAATCCTTCCAAAGAAACCTGTCCAGGCAGGAAAAAAAGAGACAAATCTCAGCTTTTCCCACACACAGCTTTGGCTTCCGCCATCATTCTCTGATTTGAAACCAACCGCTTCTGTGTTTAACTACAAGCTGTCCTTTTCAGTGCCCCTGTAACTTTAAACGGTTACTAAACGAACGGTTGTAAGTAGCGATGGGTGAACCAAACTCGCACAATTTGGGTCCGTTCCGAATTTTGCGGTGTTCGGTAGGCCGAACATGAACCCGAATTTTTTTGAAACTTTGGGCAAAGTTCGGGGTCGTGTTCGGCGTTCGGAGCTTTGACGTCACCGGCAGGTTGCTAAGGACGCCAAGGTGATCACTTCCTGGATTCCATGGAATCCAGGAAGTGATCACCTTGGCATCCTTAGCAACCTGCTGGTGATGTCAAAGTTCCGCTCCCGGAATCTCTTCGTGGGAGGAATTCCCCAGCTCCTTCAAAGGGAGGTCTTCACGTAAAAATAAACAATGTTTATTTTTACGAAAAAGGACGCTGCAGCGGCACTGCAAGCAAAGGGCGGTCCTTTCACGTAAAAATAGACATGTTTATTTTTACGTGAAAGGACCGCCCTTTGCTTGCAGTGCTGCTGCGGCATCCTTTTTCATAAAAATAAACATTGTTTACGTGTATACGTGACGTCAAAGCTCCGCCCCTGGAATCTCTTGGTGGGATTCCCCGTTCGGGTTTGGGTTCGGTTCGGCCAAATTTTGCCTAAAGTTCCACAGAATGCTTTGCGCATGCGCAGAGGGTTAGAAAAAAGAAAATGGCGACATCCAGGCAGGTGGGTGGAGCCACGTGCTCCCGCCACTACCGGTTCTCTAAAATAAAGATGGCTGCCACTACCGGTACACCCAAACTGGACCAAACCGATAGCATTTCACCCCTGACTTGAACCCATGGCCTGTCACCACAGGGACATTTGAACTGACTTTAAGGATTCGCACATTCAGTAAAATATATTCAAAAGTCTCCCAAATTATTCATTCAAAGGAATAAAATTGTCCGTGGTGATTTGTTGAAAGGATATCAAGATAAGGCAGTGACATTCCTGTCAAAATACAGGTTAGGGCTGTTTGTTCAGTGATCTTGAAACTTACATGGTAATTAAAGAGATTTATGAGCCGTCCTCTGAATCAGATAGGTTTGATGAACGGTTTCGGGTAATGAAGGGAAAACAGATTGAGGAGCACTGCTCTGGATTTAGCGTAGAATAGAATAACGGAGTTGGAAGGGGCCCTTGCAGGTGATCTAGTCTAGAGGGCTTGTGTTGTCTTTAATAATTTTTGCAATAATAGAAATTGAGATCCATTTGATGATTAATTGCAAGGGTGTCTTCTCCACTCATCTTCCTTGTGAGTAGAGATGAGTTGATTATTTACTTTATTCATTATTATTATTTATTAATTAATAATTAATAATTAAACACTTAATCATTGTACCACATGATTCTTCACAAATGTATCTTTTTCTTTTATATACGCTAAGAGCATATGCACCAAGACAAATTCCTTGTGTGTCCAATCACACTTGGCCAATAAAATTCTATTCTATTCTTATTATGAAAAAAATTCTATTCTATTCTATTCTAATTAATTTATGAAACATTTATGCCGTCCTTTTCACCCTATAAGATGCCTCTGGGCAGCTTATAAATTACAAAAATGGAAACAGAATTTAAATAGTCAAACTTTACAAATAATATAAGAAAAACTTATTATTGTTTTATTATGTTGTTTATTATTGTTTATCTTGCATTGTATTACATTATATGACTGTACGCCACCCAGAGTCTGCAAGGAGTTAGGTGGCTTAAATAAATTTAAAGTTAAATGAATTAAATTAAGCTACGTAAATTAAAAATGTAAAAACTATATGAAAACTATATAAGGGGCGTGCATAAGTGCACTAGTGTGCCTTCCGTCCCCTGTCCAATTGTCTCTCCTATATCTCTTCTTCCATTCATATATCTTTTCCTCCATTCTCCATTGACGTAATTTATTCTTATATCTTTTCTTCTATCCTTTCTTTGATATATATTACTGCATGTTTATTCTCTTCAACCTTCATTGTGTATTGGAGAAAGTAAATAAATTAAGAATAAAAAAATATATGAAACCGGCAATCGCTTAAGACATTTTGAGGGAGGGAGGGAAGGAAGGAAGGAAGGAAGGAAGGAAGGGGAAAGGAAGAGGAGAAAGGAAAGGAATTGGAAAAGAAGAAGGAGAAAGGGACGGGGAAATGGGGTTGGGTGGCATAGAAGTCAAATAAATTGTTTTTTTTTTTTTAAATACTTTATTAGTTATTTACATTTAAAAAGAGTATAAACAATACAACAGTACAACATTTACAAAGTGCATAAAATTATATAATTATTTATGCATAGAAATCCATAGAAAAAAAGAAAAAGAGTGAGAAGACAAGGGGAATAACAACATACATATATACACACAAGACGGAATAAAGCATTGTGCTTTATACATGGGTTGTTTTGGTATCAGAGCTTAATATTTACACCTGCTAAATTGCAGGCTAATTGTTTTTTGAAGCATATTCATTTATAACAATATATATATATATATGTCACATGTTTAAGCTGAATTTGAAAATTAAGGGAGACTAGGATAGATCTATCTATATATATATATATATGTCACATGTTTAAGCTGAATTTGAAAATTAAGGGAGACTAGGATAGATCTATTTCGGCCTTATTTTGGCCTCATCAGCTAGCCATACCCACTGGGATTTGAACCTGCAACCTTTGCCTTGTAAGGCAGAGAATTATCCTCTAGGCTACAGTATCCAATCCCTTCAGCTCTGTACATATATATATTTCCTCTTGCTAATTTATCCATTAACGTATCCATTTCTACGTGATTGCTTTCATATCCTCTATATTTTTTCATGGTATAAGTGCCTTACAATGGTAATATTTCCTCTTAACAATAGTTTAGTTTTTCTCTCTTAGATTTGTAGCTTTAAATTAAATTTAAATTACAGAGGAAAGATGGAAAAGGAGAAGGAGAAAGGAAAAGAAAAAGGGAAGAGAAGGGAAAGAAGAAAACGGGAAAGGAAAGGAAAGAAATTCAGTTTAGTTTAATCTAGTTTCTTGGTCTATTTGATTCGGGGTCAACTTTGGCTTATCAGTCAAGGAGGCCTTTTAGAGGGGAGGGATGGGAAACACAGTCTCCTAAGCCAGCATCATATTTTGCAAAATGAGAAGCAGACATGCAATTCAGGACAGTTGGGAATCTGAAAATCCTTTGGTTTTTTAAAACTTTTTCCAATGCACCAAATGGAGTTTGCAAAACTCGTTTACTTATTTTCCTTTTAAAAACTTTGCATTTTTTTAAAAAAAAAATGGATGCATGTCAGGCTTTCTTTTTTTACCCCAAATCTGGTCTTGCCAGCGTGTCCATTATAATAACGTTCAGCTCTTTTGCCCCCATCAATCTTCTGGCCACAAGGCTTCATTATGTCAATGGCTCTGTCCTCATTGGCCAAGCTGGCATGGGGGTGGGCGTGGCTGTGGTACGGCGACCAATCAGCTTTTGGGGAGTTGCTTCTTCACCCTGCCAAGTCTGGCAGCGACTTCTCTCACAGAGAACCTTGTGTTGTTGTTGTTTTTAAGCCACTCTGTCCATCTGACTCTTTTCCTTGGAGGACTGATAGGGCCGATCTGGCTCCTACTCTATGATTGCTGAAGCTTTGCCTCACACTGCGTGTGCTACAATACAAATTTTAGCTTGCAAGAGCCTCTCTAACCAGACATGCCAACCAGGTTTTGTCTGATGGGCAATCTTGGCTATGATGCAAAGCTAAAATGTGGTTTGTTGGTTCCAGCAGACTGCATTCAATGCACAGACAGAACCATTGTGTGGTTCTAAAAATAAAGGTTTTAAAGCAGGTTTCTCCAAACTTGGCAACTTGTAAGACTTGTGGACTTCAATTCCCAGAATCCCCCATGCTGGCTAGGGAATTCTGGGAATTGAAGTCCAGAAATCTTTAAAGTTATCAAGTTTGAAGAAACTTTAAACATTTTGCATATGTGAGATGAGTCCTGCTTATATATTTTCACGACTGGATTGAGAAGCAACACAAAAAAATTCCTGTCGTTAATATCGATACTAGTCCTCAACTTTACAACCACAATTGTAATTGGGATTTCAGTCACTCAGCAATGCAAGGCGCTATGTGACTGGATCTAATTTTACAATCATTTTTACCACGGTCATTAAGCGAATCACTACTGTTGTTAAACAAATCTCGTTTCCTCCATTGATTTTGCTGGTCAGAAGATGGTGAAAGGTTTGTAATTTGTAACTTCAGACTGTCATAAATTGAGGAATCAATTTCCTCTGATCTATTTTGAATTTCCAAACTAAGAAACTAAAACCTGGTTATTCTTTGATAAGTCCAAAGTAATTCTCGGAGTAATTTTGAGTGCCTTTTGACAATACTGTATTATGTTTTCTTTTTTTTAAATGAATGCCTTAGCTGCATGTAGATAGTGGGTTATGGTTTGAGAAAATGTTAGTGAAACTGTATTTTGGAAACCAAAAATACAAACTTTTCAATGTCTTTTGTACACACAAAACCTTTGCATTTATATCAAAAGTACAATTCACAGACGGATGGTTGAATTTATATAGCTGCCCTTTTCAGCTGCATGAATGGAGGATTGACAGTACAAAATGGCAAAAACAAGAAATAATCAAAGCTTTCAGCGAAACTGCCATCCGTAAAGACTATAATCCTGTCACCGCCTGCGTTGTCAGCTTCTGCTAATAGCCCTGCCTGTTCTTACATGGTTGATTTGCGCAGGACATTGGAGCATAATCTAACCCAAGGGCTGAGTGACCAAGCCACAGCAACACACCAGGTCAAAAACCAACCCATCCTTTGGGCGTTTGAATCAATGCAGTTTTGGACTGACCCGGTTAAATTATCTAAAGAGAAGAAAAATTTCTCTCCATGTCCCTTGTGGGTGCTCCATCACTAGAGGTTTTCAGAAGTACATGGGGCTACCTTTGAAGAGGGTTCGGAAACTTCAAATCGTGCAAAATGCAGCTGCGTGAGTGGTTATGGGCCTTCCAAGGCATACCCATATTTCACCATCACTCCGCAGACTATATTGGTTGCCGATTAGTTTCTGGACACAATTCAAAGTGTTGGTTATGACCTACAAAGCCCTACATGGCATTGAGCCAGATTACCTCTGAGACCGCCTTCTGCCGCATGAATCCCAGCGTCCGGTCAGGTCCCACAGAGTCAGCCTTCTCCAGGTCCTGTCAATCAGACAATGTTGTTTGACAGGGCCTAGGGGAAGAGCCTTCTCTGTGGGGGCCCCGGCCCTCTGGAATCAGCTCTCCCCGGAGATTCGCACTGCCCCCACCCTCCTCGCCTTCCGTAAAAGCTTAAAGACCTATTTATGCCACCAGGCTTGGGGCCATTAGATCCTAGCCCTCTGATCGATGAGTGTATTAGTATGTTTTGTTGAATGAATGGTGCTGAATGTTTTTAAATCATGTTAGACCTTTTTAACATCTTTTTAGCCATATTAGTTGGATTTTTAGATATATTTATTATATTGTTTCTGATATATACAAATCAAAATTATTATTATTATTATTATTATTAATAAACAACAACAATAATAAACTATTAGATTTATTGTTGTTGTTGTTGTTGTTATTATTGTTATTATTATTATTATACCGGGCTGGTATAAGGATTTCTGCCTTGAGCAGGAGGTTGGACTAAATGACCTCTGAGGTTCCTTCCAACTCTTGTTTATTCTGGATTCTGTAAGGCTAAAAACCCACAGTATAGATTTAACCAGGAATGACAGTGGCTTGGAATTAAAAAAAAAAGCTCTTCTAAGCTTCCCTGAATCCTCCTGAGTGCAAAAAATAGCACAATGGCAAACCGGAAGTATGTTTTCCCGAACTTCCGGTTTGCCCGGATGCTGGCTGGGGAATTCTGGGAGTTGAAGTCCAAATATCTTCAAGTTGCCAAAGTTGGGAAACACTGGGATAGATGATCTACAAGGTCCCTTCCAACTTGGTTATTATTCTAATTCGATAATCAGGCGATGGGAGGGATGCACACCTGTCAGTCAGAGCTAGCAGGCTCACGATCTTCTCATTCCTGATCGGATAGAAATCTTCCTCAGCCGGTTTAGCAGTCCAGAGCTGGAAGGTGGAGCTGGGTGGTTGAGATATTTCTCTTTGGACCAGAAGACTTTAGGAAAGCAGATTCTTTGTAAATTAAAAAAAAAGAAACGTTAAGTCAAGACAGCTTCCTTGTCCTGCTGCAGAGCAAATGCCACGTTTTTCAGTCCACTGTCTTCTAAGTACATGATTGACACTGTGGCCCCCAAGGGAGGGGCGCTTCAGAGAAGGGCGGCATACAAATCTAATTATTGTTGTTGTTGTTATTATTATTATTATTATTATTATTATTATTATTATTATTTTGTTGTTAATAATAATAATAATAATAATAATAATAATAATAATAATTGGCGGTTGGGAAACACATTCACCCGTACAATTAGCAGCACTGAGATGTATATATTGCTTCACAGTGCTTTTACAGTCCTCGGGTTACGAATATCAGCCTCTTTTCCCCAACAAACTGGATCCTTATTTTACCAACCTCAGATGGATGGAAGGCGGAATGAATCTTGAGCTGGACAGGATCGAACTGCTGGCAGTTGGCAGAATTAGTCTGAAATACTTCATTCTAACCCCTGGGAGGGAAGGATGGATGGATGGATGGAAGGAAGGAAGGAAGGAAGGAAGGAAGGAAGGAAGGAAGGAAAATTATGAAAGACAAAATAGGAAAAGAGAAATTAGAAAAAGGGAGGAAAAAGAAGAAGAGAAGGAAGGAAGGAAGGAAGGAAGGAAGGAAGGAAGGAAGGAAGGAAGGAAGGAAAATTATGAAAAACAAAATAGGAAAAGAGAAATTAGAAAAAGGGAAGAAAGAGAAGAGAAGGAAGGAAGGAAGAATTGATTAGCACTAGCACAGGCCTTTTCAGCCCTCTCTATCAGCCTTTTGCCCCCAACAATATGGGTCCTCATTTTACCGACCTTGGGAGGACAGAAAGATTAGTCAACCTTGAGCCGGTTAGGATCGAACTGCTGGCAATGGGCAGTTACACCCTGCAATACTGCATTCTTACCACTGCGCCACCACTGCTCGTACTGCTATTGCTATTTAGCTACAGGTAGCCTTCGACTTACAAACAGTTCATTTAATGACCTTTCGAAGTTACGGCGGCACTGGAAAAAAAGTGACTTGTGACCAGTTTTCAGAATTATGACCGTCGCAGCAAACCAAGGGATCAAAATTCAGATGCTTGGCGACCGACTCATAATTATGACTCTTGCAGTGGCTGGGGGATTCTGGGAGTTGAAGTCCTCCCCGTCTTAAAGGGGCCAAGTTTGAAACACGCTGATTTAAGGGAAACAGTTCCGCCATGCTTAAAAACTCCAGCTGTTCCCTGTTCTTCTCCTAAATTCCCTTCCACTCACGTCACCACCAGCGGCTGCCTGCTGCTGAAAGCCAGATGCAATCTGGGTGGGATTTTACTCATTCATTTATTTATTTAATTTGGCATTAACTTGCAGAGCGGATCCCACGGGTTGCAAATAGGAGGTTGCAATGCTTTAATGGCGGGGGTTTCCTTCGGCAGAAAAAATGGAGGAAAAGCCACATTCTTTTCTTTCGAGTTGTAAACTGGGGGACAGGCCGTTGCCTCAGATTCAGTGTTTGCCTGCATTTGAATTTTTCTTTTCCCCAGCAGGAAATGCTGTAGTTGGTATATGGATTTTATTTATTTGTATCTCGCTGTGTTTATTTTGACAAATAATCGAAGGCAGCGAATGTATCTGGAGGCTGTTGGGTCCTGGATGGGTGTCAACAGGCTCAAACTCAACCCTGATAAGATGGAGTGGCTGTGGGTTCTGCCTCCCAAGGACAACTCCATCTGTCCGTCCATTACCCTGGGGGCGGAATTACTGACCCCTTCGGAGAGGGTCCGCAACTTGGGCGTCCTCCTCGATCCACAGCTCACATTAGAGAAACACCTTTCAGCTGTGGCGAGGGGGGCGTTTGCCCAGGTTCGCCTGGTGCACCAGTTGCGGCCCTACTTGGACCGGGACTCATTGCTCACGGTCACTCATGCCCTCATCACCTCGAGGCTTGACTACTGTAACGCTCTCTACATGGGGCTACCTTTGAAAAGTGTTCGGAAACTTTAGAAACTTTGCCTTTGTAATTTTGTGCATGATATGACTGTGTGTATGTATTTTATCTATTGGGTTTTTTTTTCTTTTTAGACTTTGCAATGTAAAACTGTTATTTTAGATTTTAATTATTAGATTTGTTACCATGTATTGTTTTTATCACTGTTGTGAGCCGCCCCAAGTCTACGGAGAGGGGCGGCATACAAATCTAATAAATAATAATAAATAATAATAATAATAATCCAACGCATCTTCCTCTTCCTGTTTTTCCCCAAAACAACAGCCCTTTGAGGTGAGTGGGGTTGAAAGAGAGTGACTGACCCAAAGTCACCCAGTTGGTTTTCATGGCTAAGGCGGGACTAGAACTCATCGTCACCTGTGATTGGCCCAAAGTCACCCTGCTGGTTTTCATAGATAAGGCGGGATTAGAACTCACCGTCACCTGGTGATTGGCCCAAAGTCACTCAGTTGGTTTTCATAGATAAGGCGGGACTAAAACTCACTGTCACCTGGGGATTGGTCCAAAGTCACCCAGTTGGTTTTCATAGATAGCTGGACTAGAACTCACCGTCACCTAGTGATTGGCCCAAAGTCACCCAGTTGGTTTTCATAGATAGCAGGACGAGAACTCACTGTCACCTGGTGATTGGCCCAAAATCACTGAGTTGGCTTTCATGGACTAGAATTCATTGACTCCCAATGATTGGTCCATAGTTACTGGCTTTCATAGCTACAATGGGACTAGAACTCACGGTTTCCTGGTGACTGTCCCAAAGTTATCCAGCCAGCTTTCATGCAGATAAGGCAGGGCTAGAACTCACCCGGTGATTGGCCGAAAGTTACACAGCCTGCATTCATGGCTAAGATGGAACTAAAACTCACCGTCTCCTGATGATTGACCCCAAATCATCCAGCCGGCTTTCATGCCTGAAGTAGGACTAGAATTCACCATCTCCTGGTTAATCAGCTGCTTTTCATGGCTAAAGGCGGGACTAGAACTCGTGGTCTCCCAGTTTCTAGCCTAATGCCTCAACTATTAGAGCCCTTCACACAGTACAATAAGCCAGGATTTTAAAGAATCATGCTCTCTGTTGAAGCAGGCACGTGTGAATGGGTGCAGGATTTGATGTGGAAAAACTGCAACAAGGGTTATTTCCCCACCCGCGAGCAAGGCTACTCCAGAACTTCAAATGAGACCAGAGCCTAAAATTGCAGGAGGATTAAATTCATATCAAATGTACGTCACATTACATTCATTAAACGCAGCCCAGATATGAATCTTTTGTAGGTGGAATCACTTTCTGCTTTAGTCATCTTGAAATCGAGGGTGGGTTAACCTGCCGTAATAAGTTTTGACTTTCCCTGTAACTTGAGTTGTCGAACAAGTAGGTGGCCTTCCCAATTCAGCACATTCAATTAATTAAAATTTAAAACAGCAATGCAGTTGAATCAGCACTTTGGCATGTGGCTTTCCAGAGAAGCCAAGATCAAAAGCTATAAAGGTTTGGAGAACCACAAAGGCTTCATCTTGGCTTTGGGCAACGGGAGAAATAAAAGGGTTTTTGGTTTGTTCACATTTTCATGTGTCAGGATGAGAAAAGATGTTTTTTTTGCTATTCTTGACCACTATTTAAACCTGTAGTTCTAAAATCATTAAAAAGTGTAATGATTTTAGAAAATATATATATATTTGAATTTATTACTAGATTTGTCTACAAATAGAGAAATGTAACAGGTATTTTTTATAATTCTATGAATTGATCTAAGCCATAATAGCCGCCCCGAGTCCGCGGAGAGGGGCGGTATACAAGTCTGAATAATAAATAATAAATAAAATAAATAAATAAGTTTTCCCTTTTTGTACTATGAAGACTTCTATTTTGAGCAGAGCGAATGTAGCTCCTTTTTATGTTATGTGTTGGGTCTGTAATGTTTGTCTTTTGAATAATAATAAAAACTTTTAAAAAATAATAAAAAAATACACCTGTAGTTCTCAACCTGGGCCACTCTAAAGTGTGTGGACTTCAACTCCCAGAATTCCCCAGCCAGCATGCTTGAAGATGAGTGGACTTCAACGCCCAGAGTTCCATATTTGGCGTCTTAACATGCCAACTCAGTGTTTCTCAGTCTTGGGCCCTTGAAGATGAATTCAATTCCCAGAATTCCCCAGCCGGCATGTTTTACGATGGGTAGACTTCAACTCCCACAATTCCCTAGTCATCTTTCTTTAAGATCTCTGAACCAACTTCCAGATTTCCCCAGCCAGCCATGCTGGGAGTTGAAGTCCACCCATTTTAGAAAGATTAACAAGAGTTGGAAGGGACCTTGGAGGTCATCTAGTCCAGCCCCCCGCCTAAGCAGGAGACCCTACACCACTTTTGACAGATGTCAGTCCAGTATCTTTTAAAAAGCCTCCAGGGATGAAGCTCCCACAACTTCCAAAGGCATCTTCTGTTCCATGGGTTGATTGTTCTCAGTGTCAGGAAATTCCTCCTTATTTCCAGGTTGAATCTCTCCTTGTTCAGTTTCCATCCATTGTTCTTTTGGGTGCTTTGGAAAACAGCCTTCTCTGTGGCAGCCCCTCAAATATTATGGAACACTGCCATCCTGTCTCCCCTGGTCCTTCTCTTTGCTAGACATTAAGCATGCTTGAAGCTTACATCTTAAAGCATGCTGGCTAGGGAATTCTGGAAACTATGACGCCTTAAACATGATCTACGCATTGCCCACAAGATCATATGCTGCAATATCCTACCTGTCAACAACTACTTCAGCTTCAACCACAATAACACAAGAGCATGCAACAGGTTCAAACTTAATATCAATCGCTCCAAACTTGACTGTAAAAAATATGACTTTAGCAATCGAGTTGTTGAAGCGTGGAACTCATTACCAGACTCCGTGGTGTCAACCCCCAACATTTCTCCCTTAGTCTATCCACAGTTGACTTCTCCAGATTCCTTAGAGGTCAGTAAGGGGCGAGCATAAGTGCACTAGTGTGCCTTCCGTCCCCTGTCCAATTGTCTCTCCTATATTTTATATATCTTTTCTCCCATCCATATATCCTTCCTCTACTCTTCATTGATGTATTCTATCCTCTTATCTCTTCTATCCCTTCCCTGATATTTACTACTACACGTTTTTATTCTCCTTAACTTTCAATTTGTATTGGACAAAATAAATAAATAAAAATAAAATAAATAAATTGAAATCCACGCTTGTTAGATGAAGAAGTGCTGGTTTAAACCTATTGAGATCCTGGTTTAACAACAGGCAAGGTTAAACCTTGAGCAAACCATCTTGCTTGCATTCACACAACACGCAGTGCCTAAATAGATAAGCCACACTGTGACTTAAGAAAATCTTAACCTTCCAACCTAGCCGAGTGGGTTGCGTGAACGCGATCCAGGTGAGTTTCCTTTTTATCTGCAGAGCCAATCTTGATAAACTGTCTTTATCTGCAGGTTTCTCCAATCACTGAGCTGGAGACATTTCCAACACTTCAGATAATCCTCGTTTTATGACTACAATACACAGCCCAAAATTTCCATTGCTAATGAGACCGTTGTTAAGTGCATTTTCTCTTAGCCACTTTTCTTGCCACTGTTGTTGGTTTTTTTCTCCAAATACAAATTTTATTTCCCCCCAACATAGAATAAAAAACAATACATTAGTACAAACACTAAAACCATGCTTAAAATAAAACATATATAAAATATATAACATGTATTTTAATAATAAAACATATATAAAATAAAACCACCATTGTTAAGCAAATCGGGCTTCCCCATGGACTTTGCTGGTCAAAAGGTCGCAAAAGTGGATCACACAACCCCCGTCATAAATATGAGTCAGTTGCCCAGCATGTCAATTTTGATCGCGGAGCTGCTGCAACAGTCATAAGTGTGAAAAACACGGCGATAATTTTTTTCCAGTGCCGTTGCAAATGCCACTAAATGATCAGCTGTAAATCCAGGGCCACTTGTAATGTTTTTAGTGGAAGCCTTCCTGCGCACAAAATGTTCTGCATGCGATCAATCTAGGGAAAAAATTATTTTTTCTCTTCGCCTTTCTTGAAAAAAAAAAGGCAACCAGCATTTGCAAACATCCAATTTCAGCCATTTTCCCTGAATCTCCACACAACCTCTCCTTTGCCTCGGTGACCTGAGGCCGCTGTTTTCGCACTGGGTTCCCCGGGAGGGCTGCTGATCACGGAGAATTAACTGGAACGCTGCCCTTTTTCCGCTCGGCGCATCCTCTCGCCTATTGTGTCCCGTTCTGGAGCGACGATTTTCTCTTGTCTGTCAATGCACTGTACACACAAACAATGGCAGATGTGCAGCTGGGATCAAGAGATGACAGCTTTCACCTGTGATGGTGCCTACAGACTCTCTCCCAGATAGCCCGAGCATGGATGTGTGCGCCTCCAATGTTGCCTTCGCAATGCAATGTTTCTCGACTGGGGCAACTTAAAGATGGATGGACAGGCTCCCAGAATCCCCCAGCCAGCAAGTTTCGAAGTCGGTGGACTTCAGCTCCCAGAATTCCCCAACCAGCATGCTTTAAAATGGATTGCTGGAATCTACTCTATCACTGGTTAGAAAAAAGAAAAAATCATTGCTAATGACAATATCAACATGTAAAATATATAGATATATGTATATCCCTGATGAAAACAAAAAGAGCAAGTAAGATAATGTTATGATTTTTACTAAATGAGCCGATTGTCTAAAAAAACCAAACCCAAACTGTTTCTTTTTCCCCTCTTTTTTGATAAAAACTGTCACTGAATCTAAAGAAAATTTACATAGTTTCGGAAGAATATAGACACTGATCCTGTACATGCCTTTATTTTAATATATAGGTTACTTTTTTTTCTTTGTTTTTCTTTTGTGTTTTTTTGTGTTTGTTTTTGTGTGTGTTTTCTGGTGTTTATTTTTCTTATTGGATGTAATGTTTTATGTATTTTATGTACCTTGTATTATATTTGTAAATAATTTTTTTCTTAAAAAAATTTAAAAAAAATGGATGGATTTCAACTCCCAGAATTCCCCAGCTAGTATACTTTAGGATGGATGGACTTTTAACTCGAAGAATTCCCCAACCAGCATGATTTAGGATGGATGGACTCTAACTCCCAGAATCCCCCAACCAGCATGCTTTAAAATGGATGAGTTTCAACTCCCAGAATTCCCCAGCTAGTATACTTTAGGATGGATGGGCTCTAACTCCCAGAATTCCCCAACCAGCATGCTTTAAAATGGATGGGTTTCAACTCCCAGAATTCCCCAGCTAGTATACTTTAGGATGGATGGGCTCTAACTCCCAGAATTCCCCAGCCCGCAAGCTTAATGATCAGTGCACTTCAGTTCCCAGAATTCCCCAGCCAGAATGTATAAAGATGAATGGACAGACTCTCCAAGTCCCCTAGCTGCAAGCTTCAAGATGAATAACAGAGTTGGAAGGGACCTGGAGGTTTTCGAGTCCAATTCTTTGGACTTTTTAAGTGGGATGGATTGATTCTCAGAATTCCCCAGCCAGCATGCCTTAAGATGGATGGAGTAGAAATTCCAGAATTCCTCAACTCACCACGGATACCACACGTTTTAAAATGACCGAGGTTGAGAAACACTGCTCTAAATCAAAGTGGGTGTTTTTTATCTCCGATGGGGCAATTCCAGATGTGTGGGAATTCAGTTCCCAGAATTCTCCACGATGGCAGGGCTGGCTGGGGAATTCTGGGAGTTGAAGTCCGCACAATTTCAGCTGGGCCATTCACTTGGTTAGACATTGTGTTTGTGTGTGTGTGTGTGTGTGTGTGTGAGAGAGAGAGAGAGAGAGAGAGAGAGAGAAAGAAAGAAAGAAAGAGAGAGGAAGCAGGGAAAGAAAGAGAGAGAGAAAGAGTTTATGGACAGGGGATGTACTATATTATTATTATTATTATTATTATTATTATTATTATTATTATTATTATTACAGTATTATTATTTGCATTTGTATGCTGCCCCTCTCCGTATATGTCTCTCTATGTATATGTGTGAACATTTCCCATTGTACAAAAAAGAACAGAATAGAATAATAGATCTAGAAGGGACTTTGAAGGTCTTCTAGCTCAACCCCGAGTATGTATGCCGCCCCGAGTTTTCGGAGAGGGGCGGCATACAAATCCAAATAATAAATAAATAAATAAATAAACCCCCTGCTCAAGTACTTATACCATTCCAGACAAATCTTTTCTTTAAAGCCTCCAGTGATGGGGCACTCACAGCTTCTGGTGGCAAGCTGTTCCACCGGTTAATTGTTCTCGCTGCCAGGAAATTCCTCCTTAATTCCAGGTTGCTTCTCTCCTTGATTAGTTTCCATCCGTTGCTTCTTGTCCTGCCCTTTGGTGCTTTGGAAAATAAGTTGACACACACACACACACACCCATCCTCTTTGTGACAACCTCTCAAATATTTGAACACTGCCTCTAGCCCAGTGTTTCCCCAACTTTGGCCAATGGAAGATATCTGGACTTCAACTCCCAGAATTCCTCAGCCAGCATTTGCTGGCTGGGAAATTCTGGGAGTTGAAGTCCAAATATCTTTAAGTGGCCAAGGTTGGGAAACACTGCTCTAGTCCTTCTTTTCATTAAATGAGACAAACCCAATTCAGGGTTCGGGGCTCTGGCGTCCCAGCGAGATTTTACTTCTGGGCATGTGCAGAATGCACAAATGGGATTTCAGCAGTGTTTTGCTTCTCTGCATGCAAATAATGCCAAATCTCTCTTGCACGCGTATGGCCCCTTGTGAGATTTTGCCCCCTGCGCACGTGCAGAAACAAAATCTCGCTGGGACGTGCGAGATTTGCACACTCCAGAGACCTGAAGCTGCACATGCAACACATCGGTAGTGGCGGTAGCAGCAACCTGCACCTGATTGTGACGTCACCAGCTGTTTGTTACCGGTTCGGGCAAACCGGTCCGAACTGGGAGGAACAAACCCTGCACTGCTTCCTCAATTTTGCAGAGTTGATGCTTCTAAAAATACAAGGCCGTCCAACCACGTGCCCGGCCGGCCCCTGAATAGCAGCGAGAGGTACAAAGCCCGGGTGATTGACAGGGCTGCCTGGTGTGCTCCGTCTCTTATTTCACTGGCTGGGCACAAACAAATATTTCCCAGCATCGGACTTCGCTAAATGGGCTCCCCGCTGCCAAGACCAGGCATCAGGCTGGCACGCAACTCCAAAGTCATAACTTTGGGGGGTTCGTACTAGATGACCTACAAGCAGTGATGGACTACCAAAATTTTTACTACCACGCTGTGGGCGTGGCTTATGCATTTAGTTTTAACATCTTTCAGCGCAATTTATTTTTATTTATTTATTTATTTATTTATTTATTTATTTATTTTCAGATTGTTTACTTTATGAAACCTCCATAAGATCAATATACTGTAAATATTCAATACCATGCAGACACAAAGACATGTACAAAACAAGTGGACGCTGATGTCATTTAAGAAAAAAGCAGAATTTTGTTACCATCCATCAATGCATAAATATTGAATAAGCAGATTTATTTGGCTTTCAATCCGAACAAAAAAGAGTTACCGATACTTAAGCACTCTTTAGCAAAAGCTTAGCTTTTGTATTCACCTTGTTCTCTAAATAGGTACAACTGTGGTCAGTTATTAAGCAGTGTGACATACCGCTAACATACCAGCAACAGAGTAGATTCATAGGGCACTAGTATATTTATATTTATATATTTATTTATTTATTTATTATTTATTTTTTTATGCCGCTCTTCTCCTTTGACTCAGGGCGGCTTACAACATGTTAGCAATAGCACTTTTTAACAGAGCCAGCCACCCAAATTGGGTGCTCTGGGGTGGAGCTCCATTTTCGCTACCCCCACTGCATTCCACCGCCCGGTCAGGGCAGTAGCCCACCCCTGATTATCTACAATATAAAGTATATGTATATAAGCACATGCACGCACAGCTCTTCCAAAATTATACACATTCAACCTCATTTACTGCAATAGGAAAAACATACCCAGAGCCCAGAAGGGGAAAAAAGAAGGACCCAGGACCCAGGGGAAGAGCCTTCTCTGTGGCGGCCCCAACCCTCTGGAACCAGCTCCCCCCAGAGATTAGGATTGCCCCCACCCTCCTTGCCTTTCATAAACTCCTAAAAACCCACCTCTGCCATCAGGCATGGGGGAACTGGGGGAGGACTTATTTTGGGGGAGTCCTTGAGTAGAGCGCAAAATTTCTGTTGATAAGCAAGGAATCACTTAAGTAAACTTTAACCCATTTTACGATCTCTCTTGCCACTGTTGTTAAGCAAATCCCTCCTTAAGTTAGGGAATGTGCTAGGGAACCGGAAGCAGGGATTGGCTACTGCCCGGATGTGGGGGGACGCAGAGGGGTAGCGAAAATGGAGCTCCACCCCAGAGGAGCACCCAATTTGCACTGAAAGATGTTGAAAGAAAATGCAGGGCGTCCTGCATAAGCCACGACCACAGTAAAAATTTTGGTAGCCCTTCATTGATCAGAAGTTTGGAAAATGGATTTCTGATTTCCCCGTTGTGCTGTTTTTTACATTCTGTGTCTTCAGGAAAGGCTCCAGAGTGCGAAAAACAGCACAACGGGCAAAATGGAAGTCAATTTTTCCAAATTTCTGGTTTACCCGTTTGGCTGTTTTTTCACCGTCTCAGGCTTCTGTGAGGCCTGTGCGCATACACAGGGACAGGAGGGATTGTGTGTATGCTTAGAGCAGGGGGTGCGCATGTGTGTAGGGGAGGGAATGGGTGTGGACATATATGGACATGCTAGCACACGGCTCTACCTCTTTTTGGCACGCGAACCAAAAAAGGTTCACCATCACTGACATAGGGTCTCCTGTTTGAGCAGGGGGTTGGGCTAGAAGACCGCCAATCTCCCTCCCAGTTCTATTATTTATTTATTTTATTTTATTTTTATTTATTTTATTCTTTGTCCAATATACAATACATATGGAAGAGAATAGACATTAAGTCATAT
The DNA here is from genome assembly GCF_031021105.1 of Erythrolamprus reginae. Lineage (NCBI taxonomy): Eukaryota > Metazoa > Chordata > Lepidosauria > Squamata > Dipsadidae > Erythrolamprus > Erythrolamprus reginae. Next base: position 1,256,335 of record NC_091962.1, on the reverse strand, counting down.
ATATAAAGATAGAAAGTAAAAAAGAAGAGAAGTAGATGGGAGGGAGAGAATATATATGATATAAGAGATAAGGAGAGAATATACACATAGATAGATAAGGAGAGAATATGTATGACATATAAGGTAAGGGAAAACAATTGGACAGGGGACGATAGGCACATCAGTGCACTTATAGACGCCCCTTACTGGCCTCTTAGGAACCTGGAGAGGTCAATCATGGAGAGTCTAAGGGAGAAATGTTGGGGGTTGGGAGTTGACACTATTGAGTCCGGTAATGAGTTCCACGCTTCGACAACTCGATTGTTAAAGTCATATTTTTTACAGTCAAGTTTGGAGCGGTTAATATTAAGTTTGAATCTGTTGAGTGCTCTTGTGTTGTTGCGGTTGAAGCTGAAGTAGTCGTTGACCGGAAGGACGTTGCAGCATATGATCTTGTGGGCAATACTTAAGTCGTGTTTTAGGCGCCGCAGTTCTAAGCTTTCTAGACCCAGGATAGTTAGTCTGTTTTCGTAGGGTCTTCTGTTTCGAGTGGAGGAGTGAAGGGCTCTTCTGGTGAAATATCTTTGGACGTTTTCGAGAGTGTTGATGTCTGAGATGTGGTGTGGGTTCCAGACAGATGAGCTGTATTCGAGAATGGGTCTAGCATAGGTTTTGTAGGCTCTAGTCAGTAGTGTGAGATTGCATCTTTCTCCCTTTGTTCTGTTTGCTGTTGTGAACTCTTCGCACTGAAGGTGCCTGTGACCACCAGCTTCCAGGAAATTGCTTAAAAACGTGCTTAGCAATCTTGGTGAAGGCTTAGAGAGGCTGCTGCTTTGAACGAAAGCTGGGAGGAAGCTTCTGCAGACTGCTAACACTTGTAGGATGCCCTTGATGCCTTCTCCTCGTAGTTTTTGGTTGGTGGATGCTGCAGTGTAGTTGTTGCGGTGTAGTTGTTGGTTATTGCAGTGACACTCAGATTGCTTTGGTCTTTGTGCGTGCCTCAGCTGACCATCGCATGCACAGGACGTTGGTAAAATTGGAATTTGGTTTGATAATCTGCAGAAGGTTATTTCAATCAACTAGAGACTTGGGAGGTCTTCTAACCCAGTGATTTTCAACCTTTTTTGAGCCACGGCACATTTTTTACATTTACAAAATCCTGGGGCACACCACCAACCAAAAGGACACAAAATGACACCCTAAGACACTCTCCTCTCTTTTTCCATCCCTGTCTCCTCCCCCTCTTGTGTGTGTGTGTATACATACTCTTGAACCATTTCCCAAAACAGGTGAGGGCTGGGGGGTTTTCTCTCTTATTTTTTGGGTGCTTTTTATCATATGCTTTAAATCAAGAGTCACTTCTCTCTCTCTCTCTTTTGTTTCTCTCTCTTTCCTCTCATTCTCTGTCTCAATCATTTTCTCATTTCTCTTTTTTCCTCCCCTTTTTGCTCATTTCTCTCTCTCTCTCTCTCTCCCTTCCTCTCTCTTGCTTTCTTTCTCTCTCACTCTTGCTTTCTTTCTCTCTCACTCTTGCTTTCTTTCTCTCTTTCTCTTTTCTCTCTCTTGCTTTCTCTCTCTTTCTCTCTCTCACTTGCTTTCTCTCTCTCTCTCACTCTTTCTATCTCTTTCTCTTTTCTCTCACTCTTGCTTTCTTTCTCTCTTTTTCTCTTTCTCTCTCTCTTGCTTTCTTTCTCTCTCTCTTTCTTTCACTCTTTCTTTATCTCTCTCTCTCTCAGCAAAAAGTTGTGAGACCAGAACCTGAGCTTCCTTCTTCGCGGCACACCTGACCATGTCTCGTGGCACATTAGTGTGCCACGGCACACTGGTTGAAAAACACTGTTCTAACCCAACCCCTCATTCAAGCAGGAGACCCTGCACCATTTCTGACCGTTGACAGTCCAGTCTCTTCTTGAAAGCCTCCAGGGATGAAGCTCCCACAACAAGGCAACATCTGTTCCATGGGTTGATTGCTCTCACTGTCAGAAAATTCCTCCTTATTTCCAGGTTGAATCTCTCCTTGGTCAGTTTCCATCCATTGCTCCTTGTCTGGCCTTTGGGTGCTTTGGAGAACAGCTTGACCCCCTTCCTCCTCTCTATGGCAGCCTCTCAAATATTGGAAGATGCTCTCCTGTCTGCCCTGGTCCTTCTCTTCCCTAGACCAGCCAGGCCCAGTTCCTGCAACTGTTCTTTGTATGTTTGAGCCTCCAGTCCCCAAATCATCCTGGTTGCTCTTCTCTGCACTCTTTCTAGAGTCTCCACATCTTTTTGATAATGTGAAGACGAAAACTGGATGCAGGATTCCAGGTGTGTTCGTTCGTTCGTTCGTTCATTCATTCATTCATTCATTCATTCATTCATATTTATTATGTTATATCATAATATTATGGTATTATGTTCATTATATTATATTATAATATTATTATAATAATTTATTATTATTAATATATTATAATATTATGCATTTATTTAACACCTTTTTTTACGGCTGCCATTCTTGTGAGCTTGCCGTTGGGCAGCTGACGGTGAAAACATAAGAACCTAAGAAGAGCCCTGCTGAATCAGGCCAAAGCCCATCGAGTCGAGCATTCTGTGACCCACAGTGGCCCCCCAATTCTACATGGGGATCTTGAGCAGAAAGAGAAGGCAAGACCCTCCCTTTCCCTTGACCCCCAACAAGTGGTACTCAAGGGAACCCTGCTTGCTTCAACCAACATAGAGGCGGCACCACTGATACCCTTGGCATCCATGAATCTGTCTAATCCTGCCTTGAAGCTATCCAGGCTGACAGCTGTCACGACCTCTTCTGGAAGTGAATTCCATAAACCAACAACCCTGGGAACCAGAAGGAAAACGTAGCCAAATTCACCCAATATTAGAAACAGCAGAAATAATATAAAATGAGACCTCACCTACAAAAAGATATTGACAAAATTGAACGGGTCCAAAGACGGGCTACAAGAATGGTGGAAGGTCTTAAGCATAAAACGTATCAGGAAAGACTTCATGAACTCAATCTGTATAGTCTGGAGGACAGAAGGGAAAGGGGGGACATGATCGAGACATTTAAATATGTTAAAGGGTTAAATAAGGTTCGGGAGGGAAGTGTTTTTAATAGGAAAGTGAACACAAGAACAAGGGGACACAATCTGAAGTTAGTTGGGGGAAAGATCAAAGGCAACATGAGAAAATATTATTTTACTGAAAGAGTAGTAGATTTTTGGAACAAACTTCCAGCAGACGTGGTTGGTAAATCCACAGTAACTGAATTTAAACATGCCTGGGATAAACATATTATCCATTCTAAGATAAAATACAGGAAATAGTTTAAGGGCAGACTAGATGGACCATGAGGTCTTTTTCTGCCGTCAGTCTTCTATGTTTCTATGTTTCTAAAATAACATTTAGGTAGTCCTCAATTTAATGACTGCTCCAAAGGTACAACACTGAAATAAAGGCAGCGAAAGGCTACCAAATTTTTGCTAACACACTGTGGCCGTGGCTTATGCAGCAGGTCCTGCATTTTCTTTCAACATCTTTCAGTGCAAATTGGGTGCTTTGGGGTGGAGCTCCGTTTTTGCTACGCCACTGCGTTCCCACCGGTCCGGGCAGCAGCCCACCGTAACACCACCCATGAATAAAGGGACTGAGGGCTGCGTTTTACACTTACAACCAGTAGTGGTTTCCTACAGGAACAGTAAAGGATGCCACACCAGTAATAAAAGTTGAGCTGCGTGCACAGCTTTGGGTCTCTGGCACGTATGCCTGTGTGTCCCAGTGTGGTTTTTGGTTCTGTGCAAGCGCAGGGTGAAAAATCTCATCAGGGGAAGTTCGTACGACAGAGATTTAGAAACATAGAAACATAGAAACATAGAAACATAGAAACATAGAAGACTGACGGCAGAAAAAGACCTCATGGTCCATCTAGTCTGCCCTTATACTATTTCCTGTGTTTTATCTTAGGATGGATATATGCTTATCCCAGGCATGTTTCAATTCAGTTACTGTGGATTTACCAACCACGTCTGCTGGAAGTTTGTTCCAAGGATCTACTACTCTTTCAGTGAAATAATATTTTCTCACGTTGCTTTTGATCTTTCCCCCAACTAACTTCAGATTGTGTCCCCTTGTTCTTGTGTTCACTTTCCTATTAAAAACACTTCCCTCCCGAACCTTATTTAACCCTTTAACATATTTAAATGTCTCGATCATGTCCCCCCTTTCCCTTCTGTCCTCCAGACTATACAGATGGAGTTCATGAAGTCTTTCCTGATATGTTTTATGCTTAAGACCTTCCACCATTCTTGTAGCCCGTCTTTGGACCCGTTCAATTTTGTCAATATCTTTTTGTAGGTGAGGTCTCTAGAACTGAACACAGTATTCCAAATGTGGTCTCAACAGCGCTCTATATAAGGGGATCACAATCTCCCTCTTCCTGCTTGTTATACCTCTAGCTATGCAGCCAAGCATCCTACTTGCCTTTCCTACCGCCTGACCACACTGCTCACCCATTTTGAGACTGTCAGAAATCACTACCCCTAAATCCTTCTCTTCTGAAGCTTTTGCTAACACAGAACTGCCGATGCAATACTCATAATGCAATACTCATATTTCAGCCATTTCTTTGCTTCTGCACATGTACAGAGGCGTGTGCTCATCTCCTCCCAAGGTTTTGCTTTCTGCTCATGCACAGAAGCAAAAACATGCTGGGACACACACAAACACACACGCAGCAGGCAAGGGTCCCCCATTGTCACCGTTACCGATGGGCAGGGGTGGGCAGCAAGCAGGACAGGGTGGAACGCGGTTCCACCGGCAGAAATGAAGATGCGTGCGCAGCTCTAGCTGATCGGCGGCTGTCACTTCCTTGATTATTGGTCTCGGTTCGGCTCTCCTTCTTTTCCCTGATGCTGCTGCTGCGTCTGTGCTCCTTGCTTTTTTCCTCTTTCCTCCTTCCTGGCCTCGGACGAGCTTCCCTCTCTCCTGCCCGGCTCCCCTCCAGCCTCACACGGCCACCTCCCACCTGGTTACATGGCCGGCAAGCCACTCCGGGTCCCGTCGACTAAACAATGTCGTCTGGCGGGACCCAGGGGAAGAGCCTTCTCTGTGGCGGCTCCGACCCTCTGGAACCAGCTCCCCCCTGAGATTAGGATTGCCCCCACCCTCCTTGCCTTTCGCAAACTTCTTAAAACCCACCTCTGCCGTCAGGCATGGGGGAACTGAAACATCTCCCCCTTGCCCATGTTGTTTTGGTATTAGATTGATTGTATGCGTGTTTTGCTTATTTGTTTTAAAACTCTGGGGTTGTTTTTTTATGAATTTTAGCTTAAAATTGTCATTGGATTGATGGGTATTGGATTGTCATTATGTATTGTTTTTGTCTTGCTGTGAGCCGCCCCGAGTTTTCGGAGAGGGGCGGCATATAAATCCAATAAATCTAAATCTAACCTAATCTAATCTCTACCCAGTTGCATTACCATTAAGCCACACCCACAAAATAAGCCACACCCACAGTGTGGCAGTAAAAAGTTTGGCTGCCCATTACTGCCCGTGTGGTTGCGTGCACAGCTCCATTTTTGCTACTATGCTATGGTGTCAACCACACCGGTAGGTACCCAATTCTGGTGCCCACACAGGAGAACAGAAGCTGCACATGCGGCGCAACTTTCGCTACTGGTGTGCCATCCTTATCGGTCCCCGTAGCAACCCAATACTGGTTGACTCTTCTTCTAAAGTGCAGAGCAGAACAACTGAGATGATGAAAGGCCTGGAGGCTCAAACATAGGAAGAACGGTTGCAGTAGTTGGAGGACTAGGGGTGACACAATGATTGATGGCAGGACACAATGATTGATGGCAGGATTCCCGTATCTGAGGGGCTGCCCCAAAGAAGAGAGGGGTCAACTCAGACAAGAGGCAATGGCTGGAAACTAACCAAGGAAAGAAGCAACCTGGAATGAAGGAGAAACATTCTAATATTGAGGGCAATTAACCAGCGGAACAGCTTACCACCAGAAGTTGTGGGTGCTCCAACACTGGAGGTTTTTAAGAAGAGGCTAGACCAGTGATGGCACGTAGGCCATGGCCCTAGCTCAGCTCCAGCACACGTGTGCACCGGCTAGCTGCTTTTCGGCTTACACAGAGGCTCTGGGAGGACATTTTTGGCTTCTGGAGGGCCTCCGGGGGTGGTGGGAGAGGGCGTTTTTGCCCTCCCCAGGCTTCAGGGAAGCCTCTGGAGCCTGGGGAGGGTGAAAAATAGGCCTACCAGGCCCACTAGAAGTTGAGAAACGGTCTGTTTCTAGCCTGCAGGGGCCCTCTGGAGGGGCGGGGAGAAATTTTTGCCCTCCCCAGGCATTTAATGTATAAGTGTGGACACTCGCGCAGGCACTTTTGGCACTCCAGGGGAAAAAGGTTCGCCATCACTGGACTAGACAGTCGTTTGTCTGAGATGATCTAGGGCAGTGATGGTGAACCTTTTCTTCCTCAGGTGCCAAAGAGAGTGTGCGTATGCGCAAGTGCCCACACCCATAATTCAATGCCTGGGGAGGGCGAAACGAGCGTCCCCCTTCCTCCCAAAGGCCCTCTGGAGGCCGGCAATGGCCTGTTTCCCAACTTCTGGTGGCCCCAGTAGGCTCATGTTTCGCCCTCCCCAGGCTCCAAAGGCTTCCTTGGAGACAGGGGAGGGTAAAAATCCCCCAAAGGCTCTCTGGAAGCCAAAAACGCCCTCCCAGAGCCTCTGTGCAAGCCAAAAATCAGCCGGCCAGCACACACATGTAGATTAGAAACATAGAAACATAGAAGACTGACGGCAGAAAAAGACCTCATGGTCCATCTAGTCTGCCCTTATACTATTTCCTGTGTTTTATCTTAGGATGGATATATGCTTATCCCAGGCATGTTTCAATTCAGTTACTGTGGATTTACCAACCACGTCTGCTGGAAGTTTGTTCCAAGGATCTACTACTCTTTCAGTGAAATAATATTTTCTCACGTTGCTTTTGATCTTTCCCCCAATTAACTTCAGATTGTGTCCCCTTGTTCTTGTGTTCACTTTCCTATTAAAAACACTTCCCTCCTGAACCTTATTTAACCCTTTAACATATTTAAATGTTTCGATCATGTCCCCCCTTTCCCTTCTGTCCTCCAGACTATACAGATTGAGTTCATTAAGTCTTTCCTGATACGTTTTATGCTTAAGGCCTTCCACCATTCTTGTAGTCTGTCTTTGGACCCGTTCAATTTTGTCAATATCTTTTTGTAGGTGAGGTCTCTAGAACTGAACACAGTACTCCAAATGTGGTCTCACCAGCGCTCTATATAAGGGGATCACAATCTCCCTCTTCCTGCTTGTTATACCTCTAGCTATGCAGCCAAGCATCCTACTTGCTTTCCCTACTGCCCGACCACACTGCTCACCCATTTTGAGGCTGTCAGAAATCACTACCCCTAAATCCTTCTCTTCTGAAGTTTTTGCCAACACACAACTGCCAATGCAATACTCAGATTGAGGATTCCTTTTCCCCAAGTGCATTATTTTACCTTTGGAAACATTAAACTGCAGTTTCCATTGCTTTGACCATTTATCTAGTAAAGCTAAATCATTTACCATATTATAGACCCTTCCAGGAATATCAACCCTATTGCACACTTTAGAGTCATCGGCAAATAGGCAAACCTTCCCTACCAAACCTTCCCTTGGAAGGTTGGAGCTGAACTAGGACAATGGCTATATACATTCGCCATCACTGATCTAAGATCTCCTGCCTGATTAGGGGGACAGACTAGAAGTCCTCCAAGGTCCCTTCCAGCTCTGTTCCGATCGATTGATTTACGAGGAGCGAGAGAGATCCGTTTGGAAAAGAATTCAGGATTCCGGTCAGAGGCTGACCCGTTGCGTGAATCACAGCTCCGGCATCCCCACCGTTCAGTTTTGTCCAATGCCAAGGAAGGGTGTTGGCCAGTCCACCCTCCTTCCTCAACGGAATGGCCGATTCGCAGAAGCCCCGCTGCTTCCTTGTGTCGCAACCCTGTGTGAGTCATTGTGTGAGCTGGCTCCTTCCCAGTGGAAGGGGTGGGTGGGTGGGTGGGAGGGGAAGCGGTACCCGGAGGGATGATTTATGGACAACGAGTGAGGGGGAAGGAATTTATAGTAAGGAAGGAAGGCGGTTCCTCCTTCGGGGGTTTTATTTTAGGAGCCCAGCCTTAGGGCCTAACCAGGCAAAGTGAACAAGTGCAAATATTAAGGATTAACCCCTTAATGCGAAAATCAATTCGATTGGACAACCAAACCGGCAGAGTCAAACCAAGAGAAGAAATAGGATTTTTAAAGCCAAGTATAAACTTCTTTTTTTAAAAAAAAAAGTTTTTATTTACAAGTATACAAAACATAAAAGACAGTTATAACAGTTGACAATTGAAACCTAATGCATTACAATTTCAAGTTTTATTGGATTTATATGCCGCCCCTCTCCGAAAACTCGGGGCGGCTAACAACAATCATGAAAATATACAATAAAATCCAATACCAAAAGCAAATTAAAACCCCTTACTATATAAAAACCAAACATACATACAAACATACCATGTATACAGTTGTAACGGCCTAGGGGGAGAAAAAGTCTTAATTCCCCCATGCCTGGCGGCAGAGGTGGGTTTTAAGTAGCTTACGAAAGGCAAGGAGGGTGGGGGCAATTCTAATCTCTGGGGGGAGTTGGTTCCAGAGGGCCGGGGCCGCCACAGAGAAGGCTCTTCTCCTGGGTCCCGCCAAGTGGCATTGTTTAGTTGACGGGACCCGGAGAAGACCCACTCTGTGGGACCTAACTGGCCGCTGTCCTAATGTAAAAATATAACAGTCAATAAACATATAGACTTACAAAGAAAGGGTAGAGAGAAAGTAGAGAGAACAAGAAGGGAAAAGAAAAAGAGGACAAGCAAAAGAGAGGAGAGAAAAAGAAAGAAGGGTGGGCGAGTGTGCAGTGGAGCTGTGTTAAGAATATGAACTAGTTTTAAATTTATTAGCTCATTACCTTAGGTCAAGATTAGTAATATAGATAGGTAGAAGCAAGCGTTGAATAAATCACGATATAGAGATTTTGGAACTAGAAGTTAAATTTCATATTTATATATCTAATATCTCTTACAGCTATTGGAGAAGAAAAGGAAAGGTTTTATACCAGATTTGTATCTGGTTTAATATATACAGATCATTCCATCGTTTAAGCAGAAGTGTAAACTTCTTTAAGACTTTGTTGGGGTTTCAACTCCCACAACTTCCCAGCCCGGGATGCGAATCCCAGGAAAATACATTCTTTACTTCCTCACTCCTCCCAAACCAGGTTGTAATCAGACCATCGTCATTTCTCTGTTGCGGTGGGAAAAAAAAATAGGGCCTTGTTTTCTTCTGGGGTTGTCCCACTCTTAAAACTTGTGGGCTTCAACTCCCAGAATCCCCCAGCCAGAGGTCTTAACATTGCTACAGTTAGATGCTATGATAGCGGCCTTCCAATATTTGAGGGGCTGCCACAGTTAGGAGGAAGGGGGTCAAGCTATTCTCCAAAGCCCCCGAAGGCCAGACAAGGAACAATGGATGGAAACTGAACAAGGAGGGATTCAAATTCCACCTGGAAATAAGGAGGAATTTCCTGACAGTGGGAGAACAATCCACCCATGGAACAGAAGTTGCCTTCGGAAGTTGTGGGAGCTTCATCCCTGGAAGCTTTCGAGAAGCGACTGGGTGGCCCTTTGTCAGAAATGGTGTTGGGTCTGCTCCTTGGGCGGTGGGGTTGGACTAGATGACCTCCAAGGTACCTTCCAACTCTGTTATTCTGTTATTTCATCATTGGAGGCTTTCAAGAACAAATTGCGCTGCCCGAGTCCTCGGAGAGGGGCGGCATACAAATCTAATAAATTATTATTATTAATTATTATTTGTCAGAAATAATGTAGGGCAGTGATTGCGAACATTTTTTTTCCTCAGGTGCCCACACCCATAATTCCCTGGAGTTTGGGAAAGACGAAAACAGCCTCCCCTGCCTCCTGGGGGCCAGAAATGGCCCATTTCCTGACTTGCGGTGGGCCCAATAGGCCCGTTTTTGGGCCTAACCAGGCTCTAGAGCAGGGTGGGCAATTAATTTTGCCATGGGGCTGCATGAGGAATTGGGATGGTTTTAGAGGGCCGGACTAATATAATTAACTCAGTTCTACCCGATAGTGTAAAGACCCAGACCCTGGCCTGACTTAAACACCCAGACCCACTCTACAGACCCCTAATTGTTTGCTTTGGGGCAACACGGTGCACCACAGTCACTGCACTGGAGTGTTTGCGTGGTTTCTGTGCTCGGATGCTCTCGGTAGGAGACTCATCAGGAAAGTAGGAACTGGAGGAGTCCCAGCCGACACGGTGAGCTCTTTCATCCTCGCACTGGAGCGGACCCCGACCTCTGCGGACCGGTCACAGACAGCAGGCGGGCCGGATGCGGCCCATAGGCCGCCCCTTGCCCCGGTCTGCTCTACAGGCTTCCCAGGTGTCTTGGGAGAGTGAAAATGCCCTCCCAGACCCTCTGCGCAAACCGAAAATCAGCTGGGGTGATCCACACATATGCGTGGCACTGAGCTAGGGCAACGGCATACGTGCCAGCAGATATGAGCCCGCCTGCCACCTGTGGCACACATGCCATAGGTTCACCATCACGGGTGTAGGGCAGTGAGGGGCTGCCTGCCGCCAGGACTTCCGGTCCACTCCTGGCATACGCGCAGAGGCGAAAACTTGCGTGAGGGTGCTCACGTGCAGTTTTCACCAATTTCTTTGCTTCCATGCATGCGCAGGAGCAAAAAAAGGCCGAAAATTGCCAAAATCTCATGCGTGCAATCATTCTCGCATAAGTTTTTGTAATTTTTTTCCAATTTCTTTGCCTCTGCGCATGCGCAGAAGCAACCCCCACCCCCAAAAAATCACCAAAATCTCACATGTGCAGGCATCCTCGCATGAGGTTTTGGAGATTTTCGCCGATTACTTTGCCTCCGCACATGCGCAGAAGCAACAAAAAAAGGGCCGAAAATCGCCAAAATCTCATGCATGCAAGCGTATTCTGCGCATGCACAGAGGGCAAATCTCTCACAGGGGTGTGTATTCATGCCTCGAGGATGTGCGCATTGCCATTTTCGCTACTGGAACGGCAATCCCGACCGTTCCGGGAATGGCCCATTACTGGTGTAGAGTCTCTTGCTTGGGGTTAGACTAGATGACCTACGGGGGCCCTTCCAACTCTGTTAAATCTGCTAATTCCTGCCTGTGTTAATCAGCGAAGACAAGGGCACAATAGAAACGTTTAACAGCTAAGTAAACACAAGTCATGATACATAGCAACAAAAACAGGAATAATTGCAGGTTCTATTTTTCCGATGATTCTTTTTTTCTTATTCCTTTTTTTCCCCTTGCGTTGTGGTTGCAAAAAAAACAAAACAAAAACTCATTGATTCAGGCTCTCTTTCTTGTGTGTGTGTGTGTAGATTGTGAGTCATTGCAACAGGCGTCCCCACCCTGGCCAGAGGCTTCTTTCCAGGAGAACAAAGTAGGGTGTGGTGTCTTTTGTCTCCGGGATTTTTCTTCCCAAGAGTTGCTGCAAAAAACCCAGAACAATTGCAATCTTTTTTTGTGGGGTGGGGTGTTCCTGTGCCTGTGTGTACCCTCAAATCAGAAATGCTTTGGGGGGGTGTATGTGTTATGGTGTGTAAAAAGCCATGCAATGGCTGTGCAGTTGGTTTTTTAGGCCGAGACCGAAAAGTCACAACTTAAAAGGGATCTGGAAAAGGAGAGAAGAGGAAAGGAAAGTAATTTAGCCATGTACATGATCAGAAATTGAATGGTTACAACTGACTCTTATTTACAAATTTCGAGGGCTATTTTGGTCGTAAATCGAGGACTGTCTGCATTTTAAAAAGTCAGAAATCCACTTGAACAGAAGTCCTAAATTCTTCCTGGACATCAAGTAACCTTGGAGAATATCTTTGGGACAAATCCTTGATGTATGAGATCAGATTTTCTGCTGCTAACAGTAGAAAACTTTTGGCCAGGTGCTCAGAACCGGTAGAAAGATTTTGGTCAGGGACGCAGAACCGGTAGAAAATCTTTGAATTTCTTTCTTTTTCCCCCTTCTAAGCTCTGGGTATATTTTTCCTATTGCAGTAAATGAGGTTGAATGCATATAATTTTAGAAGAGCTGTGTGCGCGTGTGTTAATAGATAATGTATATTTTTGTGTGCCTGTGTGTAATATGTAGGTACGCATATGGCACATATACATAGAATTAAATATGCTGCTCAAAAAAAATAAAGGGAACACTTGAACAACACAATATAACTCCAAGTAAATCAAACTTCTGTGAAATCAAACTGTCCACTTAGGAAGCAACACTGATTGACAATCAGTTTCACATGTTGTCAGCACATTCAACTTTGTACAGAACAAAGTCTTCAGTGAGAATATTTCATTCATTTGGATCTAGGGTGTGTTATTTGAGTGTCCCCTTTATTTTTTTGAGCAGTGTAGTATATTTTAGATGTTCAGTAATAGTAAATAGATAGGGAAACTGTATCTCTTTGAGGCGAGGAGGGGCCAGGCACTGTAACCCTTGATGTGAATGACATCAAGTTGGCCAGCTTTAATCCAGTCACATGACCTTTAAGCCTCCCTCTGGTCACATGATCATCAAGCCACTCCCATCTGGTCATACGGCCATCAAGCCACACCCACAAAATAAACCGACTTCCTTCATCGACTTGGCTTATTAAAAGCCGGCTGGGAAAGTTGTATATGCAGGTCACGTAGCCTGGGACATCACAACTGTCTCACACATACATTTGGATTGTAAGTGCCCACATTTTGTGACGGTCACAAGTCTGAGGACTGGTCACAAAGTCACTTTTTCCAGTGAACGATCACTTTCGACACACGGTGGAGAGCTTTTGGTCTTTGAAAGCTTGTGTGCTGGCATTAAAAGGATGGGGGGAAAAGGTCATACTCCCTTTATCACCCAGGATTCTTTTTTTTTTTGCAAAGCGTAAATATAAGATGTAAACAATACAAACAGTTTAAATAAATACAAAGGCTTCCGGACTGTCAAATCCGTGAGAAGCCTCGTTCCAAGCCAGGCACATCTCTCCTTTATTCATTACAAAGTTTGCACTGCAAACTTTCGTAAACCCCTTTCTTAAGCAATGGGGATGTTTTAAATATATTCTCTGTCGCTATAGCAGCCGGGCCCATTCCGAACCAGACAGAGATTCAAGCTGAAATAGAAAGCCATAAATCGTGCCTGACAGCGGAATGTGGACGGTCAAATATTTCTGCAGTGAGAAGCTATAATCAACTTCAACTCCCAGAATTCTTCTGTAAATCAAGTCATCAGATGAATGGATTAGAAATTGATAATAGTCCTTTTTTCTTTTTACTATGGCCCTTTTATATTGTTAAGGGAATCCACTTTTCCCCAATGGATTTGTGTGTGTCATAAACTGAAAACGAAGCGCTAGAAACTGGCCAAACCCATCACAAATTGCAGCCATGGGTCCGTGGGATATTGCAAGTAGTCGTTATTTAGAATAGAATGGAATGGAATGGAATGGAATGGAATGGAGTGGAATAGAATAGAATAGAATTCTTTATTGGCCAAGTGTGTGATTGGACACACAAGGAATTTGTCTTGGTGCATATGCTCTCAGTGTACATAAAATAAAATATAGATTTATCAAGAATCATAGGGGTCAATTAAGCAATGAGGAAACAATCAATATTAATAAAAATCTTGGGATACAAGCAACAGTCATACAGCCCTAAGTGGGAGGAAATGGGTGATAGGAATGATGAGAAAAAACTAGTAGAAATAGAAGTGCAGACTTAGTAAAAAGTTTGACAGTGTTGAGGGAATTATTTGTTTAGCAGAGTGATGGCGTTCAGGAAAAAAAACTGTTCTTGTGTCTAGTTGTCTTGGTGTGCAGTGCTCTGCAGCGACGTTTTGAGGGTAGGAATTGAAACAGTTTACGTCCAGGATGCGAGGGGTCAGTAAATATTTTCACAGCCTTCTTTTTGTCTCATGTAGTATACAGGTCCTCGATGGAAGGCAGATTGACAGCAATTGTTTTTTCTGCAGTTCTGATTCTCCTCTGAAGTCTGTGTCGGTCTTGTTGGGTTGCAGAACTGAACAGACAGTTATAGAGATGCAGATGATTCAATGATTCCTCATTTAACTCTTGTTTATTAAAAAAAACAAGTTATAAGTAGCTGTGGTGAGGCCTATCATAATCACAAACTGTATGACGCAACTGGTCATAAGTGGACCAAGGTTGAAGCTAGAAATTGGCAGGGACGTCCCTTCTGTACCAGCTGTCAGTCGATGGAACAGGCTGCCACAAGATTCACAGAATGACTGAGTTGGAAGGGACCTTGGAGGTCTTCTAGTCCAGCCCCCTGCTCAAGCAGGAGACCTTATACCATCTCAGATAAATGGCTGTCCAATCTCTTCTTTAAAATCTTCCAGTGCTGGAGCATTCACAACTTCTGGAGGCAAGCTGTTCCACTGGTTAACTGTTCTTACTGTCAGGAAATTTCTCCTTACTTCTGGGTTGCTTCTCTCCTGGATTAGTTTCCAGCCGTTGTTTCTTGCCCCTCACATATTGGAACTGCAACCGGTCAGGAATGATGTAGGGCAGCAGTGGGTTGTTCCCAGTTAGGACCGGTTTTTAGAACCACTAGTGGCTGCGCTGGGATGCTCTCCCCAGCTGCCTGAAAGCTCCGCCCGGCCGCCCAGGAAGCTCCGCCCGGCCGCCCAGGAAGCTCCGCCCACCCATCTACGACACGCCATCCGGGACGCTTTGCCCATTCACCTACCCACCCGCGATGTGTTATGTGCTTGCATAATAATAATAATAATAATAATAATAATAATAATAATAATAATTTATTAGATTTGTATGCCGCCCCTCTCCAAAGACTCGAGGCGGCTCACAACAATAATGATAACAATATTACAATGGAAACAAATCTAATATTAAAAAGCAGTTAAAAAACCCATCATTTAAAAACCATGCAACACATGCATACCATACATAAACTACTAGCAAACTAATTCAGAACCCACTTCTGGTGTAGGGTCTCCCGCTTGGGGAATGGGGGTTGGACTAGATGACCTACAAGATCCCTCCCAACTCTATTATTCTGTTATTAACTGCTGTCACTCCTAATCCTTCTTTTCTCCAGACTAGCCAAACCCAATTCCTGCAACCGGTTTTTTTGTATCTCTTCACTTCCAGCCCCCTAATCATCTTCGCTTCTCTTCCTCTGCATGCTTTCCAGAATCTAAATATGCTTTTTTGGGGCTGTGGTGACCAAAACTGGACTCAGTACGAGGTTATGGATAGAATAGAATAGAATAGAATAGAATAGAACAGAACAGAATAGAATAGAATAGATAACCGAACAGAATAGAACAGAACAGAGAATAGAATAGAATAGAACAGAACAGAAAATAAAATAGAATATGCATAGAATATGAATAGAATAATGGAATAGAATAAGATTAGAATAGAATATAAATAGAATAATAGAATATGAATAGAATAGAATATGAATAGAATAGAATATGAATAGAATAGAAAAGGAAATAGAATAGAATATGAATAGAATAAGAATAGAACAGAATAGAATAGAATAAAAATAGAATGGAACAGAACAGAACAGGAATAGAATAAGAATAGAACAGAACAGAATAAGAATAGAATAGAACAGAACAGAACAGGAATAGAATAAGAATAGAACAGAACAGAATAAGAATAGAATACAACAGAACAGAACATGAATAGAATAAGAATAGAACAGAACAGAATAAGAATAGAATACAACAGAACAGAATAGGAATAGAATAAGAATAGAATTGAATAGAACAGAACAGAACAGAATAAGAACAGAACAGAACAAAATAGAATTCTTTATTGGTCAAGTGTGATTGGACACACAAGGAATTGGTCTTTGATGCATCTGATCTTGGTGTACATAAAAGAAAAGAAAGTTTATCTGGCAGAGATGCTGTGATGCCCTGGTCACAGAGGATGGACTAGATGCCTTCTGGGGCTCCTTCCAACTCTGATTGGAACTTCTGACATGGATCTCTTATTTCCGGGTGAAGCAACGCCTGCCTCACCTTCCCCTTGTGGGGAAACAAGCCCAAACGGGAAGGCACCGTTAAGCCCTATTGTACACCTTGTGCATTTACAGATTTAGTTCCCTGCTCTCTCTTCCGGCTTGGAACCGCTTTCGTTTATCGCAACTTTATATTTACCTAGCGGTGTGTGTGGGGTGCCGCATTTGTTGTTCCACAATGCCACCCACAACCTCTTGATTTCCATATTGATCTTTCCCTGGCTTGGCTTTCTCCTTCATTATACTGCTTGCATCGTCCTTCCTCTCTCTCTACCCTCCTTGCAAATCCCAGGAAAGTACGTTTGTTCGTCTATTTGTTTATCTGTTTACTTATTTATTTATTATCTATGCCGCCCTTCTCCTGAGACTCAAGGCAGCTTACAACAAGAGAAATACAAACGTGCAAGAAATCTAACATTTAACCATTCTAAAGAAAAACATCAATCTTAAAAGACATATAAAATCTTTGGCGGGCCCCAGGGGAAGAGCCTTCTCTGTGGCGGCCCCGGCCCTCTGGAATCAATTCCCCCCAGAGATTAGAACGGCCCCCACCCTCCTTGTCTTTTGCAAATTACTCAAGACCCACCTTTGTCGCCAGGCATGGGGGAGTTAGGATATTCCTTCCCCTAGTTATGTATGGTATGTTTGTGTGTATGTTTAGTTTTTTATAATAAGGGGTTTTAGTTGTTTTATTAAATTGGATTGTTACATGTTGGTTTTTTATCATTGTTGTTAGCCGCCCTGAGTCTGCAGAGAGGAGCGGCATACAAATCCAATAAATAATAAATAATAATAATAATAATAATAATAATAGTAATAATAATCTTAAAAAATTCCTATTCTAAAACCCCAGATCATTTAAAAACCAATCATCAATATTCATCCTAACATACATAATAGTCTCAGTCATGGGCCGGGGTAGATGTTACAACTCAGTAACCCCAAGCTTGTCGGCAGAGGTGTGTCTTCAAGGCCAAACCAAAGACTAGGAGGGTTTGGGCAGTACGAATCTCCGGGGGGGGGGAACTGATTTCAGAGGGCCGGGGCCGCCACAGAGAAGGCTCTTCCCTTAGAGACCCGCCTGGCGGCATTGCCTGGCTGACAGGAATTGGAGAAGGCCAACTCTGTGGGACCTAACCGGCCACTGGAATACACAAGGCAGAAGATGGTTCTGCAAGTAGTCTGGTCTGATTTTTATTTTTTGTTTTCAGTACATTGCATATTTCTCCACCGCTAAATTATCTTTGAGGTATCCGACCTTGATAACTTCAAGACTTCTGGACTTCAACTCCCCAGCTGGTTGGGGCTGGCTGGGGAATTCTGGGAGTTGAAGTCCAACAGCAGGGTTTTACTGACTTCGTCACCTGTTGGAATTAGCCTTGCTTTTCAGGCCCAGAAGCTATAAAAGTTAATTAAACCCTAATTAAGTCAAGTTAGTGCAAAGCATAGTAGCAGATGTTCCCTTTATTTTTTTTAGCAGTGTGTGTATGTAACGTGTCTGTATATCTATTTATCTATCTATCTATCTATCTATCTATCTATCTATCTCTCTATCTATCTCTCTATCTCTATCTATCTATCTCTATCTATCTATCTATCTATCTATCTATCTCTATCTATCTATCTATCTATCTATCTCTATCTATCTCTATCTCTCTATCTATCTCTCTATCTCTATCTATCTATCTATCTCTATCTATCTATCTATCTATCTATCTATCTATATGTTTTTTTCTTTCGGATGTGACATATATACAATATATATATTTATATATTTATATATAAAGAGGCAACAGCCATCGCAATCTCCAGAACATTTAAAATTTATTTAAAACTACTAAAATTACTTAGCTTTCATTAGTCATCTACTAATTTCATCAGAGTATTAAATTCCCCATTGAAGACATAGTTGATCTTATATAATGCTGCTCAACTATGTTTTCAATGGGGATTTTAATACTCTGATGAAATTAGTAGAGGGCTAATGAAAGCTAAGTAATTTTAGTAGTTTTAAATAAATTTTAAACATTCCAGAAATCGCGATGGCTGTTGCCTCTTTATTTATAAATATACCCGGAAAGAAGCTGACTTTTGTGTCAAATTGAACCTGGCTGTTGTTTGTGAACCTAAAATTAGGTGACCACAGCTACGGTGCATGGACTTTAAAAGAAGGAAACCCTACAAGCCACCCCACCAGGGAAGAAGGCGGGGAAACCTCCAATCTAAGTGGTTGAGGAACGAGATTAGGGAAGGAGAACAGATCTTAAAATATCTTTGGGGAATTGAAACCAACAGCTCCTTTCATGTCATTTTTTCCCTTAGAAATAGAGCTCATAAATTTAGTAGACTGACTTCCTGTTAAGAGGATCTTCAGAGAGCTTCAGGAATCTTCAGAGAGCTTCTAAACCAGAGTTTTTCCACCCTGACAAGTTTAAGAGGGGGGGCTTCAACTCCCAGAATTCCCCAGCTGGGATCCTTTACGTCTGGGGACTTCAACTCCCAGAATTCCCCAGGTGGCATCCTTTACATCTGTAAATTTCAGCTTCCAGAATTCCTAAGCCAGCATGCAGGACTACAACTCCCAGAATCCCCCCAGCCAACATGCTTTAAGATGGTTGGACTTCAACTCCCAGAATTCCCCAGCCAACATGCTCTAAGTGTGTGAACCTCAGCTCCCAGAATTCTCCAACTGGCATCTTTTAAGTCTGTGGACTTCAACTCCCAGAATTCTCCAACTGGCATCTTTTAAGTCTGTGGACTTCAACTCCCAGAATTCCCCAACTGGCATCTTTTAAGTCTGTGGACTTCAACTCCCAGAATTCCCCAGCCAACATGCTTTAAGTGTATGAACTCCAGCTCCCAGAATTCTCCAGCTGGCATCTTTTAAGTCTGTGGTCTTCAATTCCCAGAATTCCCCAGTGGCATCCTTTACATCTGTAAATTTCAACTCCCAGAATTCCCTAGCTAGCATGCAGGACTACAACTCCCAGAATCCCCCCAGCCAGCATGCTTTAAGATGGGTGGACTACAACTCCCAGGATCCCCCAGTCAGCATGCTCTAGAATACAGGTAGTTCTCAACTTACAACCATTTATTTAGTTGTAAATTATCCTATCAGTTTGCCCGCTTCGCATGTGCAGAAGTGTGAACGTTCCCCAGAAACCATCATGTTGGTTGATATAACAAACTGAGGAATTCTGGGAGTTGAAGTCCGCCCCTCTTAAAAGAGGCCAAGGTTGGACACCCCTGTTCTGAAGCATCTGTGGGGTCCTTCCCTTTTTTTCAGGGGTTGCTTGTCAGGACGGCAGCCTTGTCCCACAGCTGGAAAAGCTCTAGAAAAAAAACATGTTTTCGGGGGCCCTTTAATGATCCGGGCCAAGAACATTCTTCTAATCCCAGCCGCCCCTCCATGTTTTTCCAGAAGACAAACTGGCCCTTCAGCCTCTAAATGCCAAAGGTGAAATATTTGGAATAGCAACCTCGCCCGAAACTGTGGCCTGACCTGGTTTCTTGGCTCGGGGTGGCTGCAAATCATGCAAAAAAAAATAATAATAATAAAATAAAATCTGCAGCTCCTGACCAACGGCATGGGGATTGCTGGTGAGGAAAGGACAGGGCATAAGATAATTAGAAAATGTCCAGAGATACTTTATCAGAAGAGCCCTCCACTCCTCCACTCTCAACAGAAAACCCTACGCAACTAGACTTACAATCCTAGGTTTAGAAAGCTTAGAACTCCCTCGCCGACCTAAGCACAGCCCATAAAATCATCTGCTACAACGTCCTTCCTGTCAACGGCTACTTCAGCCTCAACCACAACAACACATGAGCACACAACAGATACAAACGTAAAGTAAACCGCTCCAAACTCGACTGCAGGAAATACCACTTTAGTAACCGAGTTGTTGACGCATGGAACTCACTACCAGACTCTGTAGTATCATCACCTAACCCCCAAAACTTTATCCTTAGAATATCCACTGTTGACCTCTCCTGATTCCTAACGGGTCAGTAAGGGGCGTGGATAAGTGCACCAGCGTGCTTTCCATCCCCTGTCTTAATGTTTCTCTTTTACTAGCATCATGTATATAAATGTTATATGTACGTGACTAAATAAATAGGAAGGAAGGGAGGGAGGGAGAGGGAGAGAAAGAAAGAGAAAGAGAGAAAGAAAGAAAGAAAAAGAAAGAAAGAAAGATTTTGACTGCAAGGATGATGCTTATGCCAGGTTCTGCAGAACCAGTAGTGGAATTTTGAGTAGTTTGGAGAACCAGCAAATACTACCTCTGGCTGCCCCCAAAGTGGGGTGGGGATGAAGATTTTGCAGTATCCTTCCCCTGCCACGCCCAAGCCACGGCCACAGAACCGGTGGAAAAAAAATAGCAATAGCAATACCACTTAGACTTATATACCGCTTCATCGTCCTTTATAGCCCTCTCTAAGTGGTTTACAGAATCAGCAATCTGGTTCCTCATTTTACCCACCTCGGAAGGACGGAAGGCTGAGTCAACCTTGAGCCTGGTGAGATTTGAACTGGTGAACTTCAGCCAGCAGTCAGTAGAAGCAGCTTGCGGTACTGCACTCTACACACCACTTGGCTAGGCTAGAGGCTCAAACCAAGGCTCAAAAATTGGACTTCACTGTTTTGATGGTGTTCTGAAGGCGTCTTGCCAGCCAAAACCCACTTTGGTTACCTAAAAGAGAATTATAACTGTTGCAGGAACTGGGCCTGGCTAGGGAATTGAAGGACCAGGGGAGACAAGATAGCTGTCTTACTATATTTGAGGGGCTTCCCCAGAGAGGAGGAAGAGGGTCAAGCTATTTTCCAAGGCACTTGAAGGCCAGACAAGGAAGAATGGATGGAAACTGAACATAGATTCAATCTGGAAATTAGGAGGAACTTTCTGACGGTGACAACAATCAACCGATGGAACAGAAGAATCCTAGAACACAGCTCGCCTGTATGGAACCCACATTGCATATCTGTCATCAACACAACTGAGATAGTCCAGAAATATTTCACAAGAAGAGTCCTTCATTCCTCTTCTCACAACAAAATACCTTACTCTGCCAGACTTGAAATTCTTGGTTTAGACAACTTACAACTCCGTCGTCTCCGTTCCAACTTAATTATAGTTCATAAAATCATACAGTATACCAAAATGTCCTACGTGTTAACGACTACTTCACCTTCAGCCACAACAACACAGGAGCACAAAATCGATTTAAACTAAATGTCGACCGCTCCAAACTTGACTGCAAAAAAATACGACTTCAGCAACAGAGTAATCAACGCCTGGAATGCACTACCTGATTCTGTGGTTTCTACTGCTAACCCCAAAACCTTTAACCTTAGACTATCTACAGTTGACCTCTCCCCCTTTCTAAGAGGTCTGTAAGGGGTGTGCATTAGTGCACCACTGTGCCTACCGTCCCTATCATATTGTCTACTTTTTATCATTACTTATCTAATGTTCAATATGTACAAATTATCCCCCTATAATTGTTTGACAAATGAATGAATGAATGAATAATAATAAATAAATAAATAAATAAATAAATAAATAAATAAATAAATAAATAAATAAATAAATAAATAAATTAAAAGTTGCCTTTGGAAGTTGTGGGAGCTTCATCACTGGAGTCTTTCAAGAAGATACTGGACTGCCATCAGTCAAAAATGGTGTGGGCCAGACCCCCTGCTGAGTAGGGGGTTAGACTAGTCCAGGGGTAGGCAAAGTTGGCTCTACTATGACATGTGGACTTCAACTCCCAGAATTCCTGAGCCAATCATGCTAGCTCAGGAATTCTGGGAGTAGAAGTCCACAAGTCATAGAAGAGCCAACTTTGCCTACCCCTGGACTAGATGACCTATAAGGTCCCTTTCAAATAGTTATGGGTTTCTATCAGTGCGGTAGGCGACTGTGCGCAGGTAGCGGCCACCAGATTGAGCAATTTGTGTGCGACTGCTCCAGGGAGAGGCCTACGGGTGCCACCATCTTTTTTCTTCAATTTTTTATATTTTTCACTTCACGCACATGCGCAAAAGCAAAACCTTGCGAGGGGCCTCATGTGCGAGAGAGATTTTGGCATTCTCCAAAAAGCAAAAAAAAAGGCCGAAATCTCACTCTCACGCGCATCCCCTCACAAGATTTTGGCGCGTTTTGCTTCCTACGTATCCAGGGAAGCAAAAACTGGGGGTGCACACATGCAAGATAATTGAAGCTTCATGCGCAGCGCACCAGTTGCGCCCGGTAATAGCAATGCACCCCTGCTTCTAACTCTGTTAATCTAATCTAATCAACCTTGGTGATTTGAAGATGTGTGGACTTCAACTCCCAGAACTCTTGGCTTGCTAGAGAATTCTGGGAGTTGTAGTCCCTGCTACTACATCTTCATGTTGCCATGGTTTGGAAACACTGCACCAAGATATGGCAAATATTCATTCCCAGGGTGTGTAAACCACTTTCCATTCACCCCCTATGTCCCTATCGGTGAGTTTTCTTAAATAAATGTCCAGGGCGGGTCTCTTTTCTGCTTAGCAAACCACAGAACTCAGCAGCCTGACCAGATTCCTGAAATAATTTTGCAAAATCATCAACGTTTACAAAATGGACCACAGAGGCACTTCGGCAGGAAATAATGTTGCACTTGGGAAGGGCCCAACCTCATTATTATTATTATTATTTAATTTTAGCCAAATTCTCATCGTTAACAGGGAGGAGCTGGGTGGGAAAAGAGGTACAGATAATTACATCATCATAAAGATATTACGCATATAAAATGACTTCGGGGATGAATCAAACGCACGGGCATTTTTCTCCCAGGGATTTTGAAAATGGTGGGCCTTAAATTTCTGTGAAATCTAACAAGGGTTCACAAACACGTGACTAAAACAGCGGGTGGGTTTTGGTTTTCTTCGCGGACAGTTCGCTCCTTGACATGCGTGCAAATTGCGTGTTGTGCTAAAAACAGCTTCTGCACATGCGCAGAAGCCAAAAACAAGATGGCGGTGCCTGTGGCGTCACCAATAGAGTCGGTTCAGGCCTGGGTCGCCACACCCAGTGAGCCAGGCCACCAAGTTACTACCGGTTCCATAGAACCAGTCTGAACCGGTCTGAACCCACCTCTGGATTGGAAGATGTACACCAGTATCTCTCTACCTTGGGAACTTTAAGATGTGTGGACTTCAACTCCCAGAATTCCCCAGCCAGCCAGGAATTCTGGGAGTTGAAGTCCACACATCTTCAAATTGCCCATGTTGATTAGATTAGATCAGTGTTTCTCAACCTGAGCCATTTGAAGCGTTGCTGGCTGGGGAATTCTGGGAATTGAAGTCCACACATCTTCAAATGGCCCAGGTTGAGAAACACTGGATTAGATTAACAGAATTGGAAGGGACCTTGCAGGTCATCTAGTCCAACCCCCCCCCCCCAACACCATTTCTGATAAATGAATGGCTGGCTGGGGAATTCTGGGAGTTCAAGTCCAGAGGCCTTAAAAGTTGCCAATAGTTGAGAAATACCGATCTAAACCGCAGCACTGTCCAAAACTTTTAATTTTTTGGAAGAAAACATTTCAGAGTATTTTCCTTCGTACGTTTATATTCCGAATGGATTTAAGAGTTTATTTTGTGGAGCATTATATTTTTTTTTCCAAGCAGCATGCTCTTGGAAAACGTCTTGAGCTAGATGGACAGAAACATCAACAGAAACTAATTGTAAATAAACACAGGTCTAAGTCAACAGAAATAAACCAGAGGGGTTTTTTTGGTAGAGCTTTTGAGGCTGGGAAGAGATTGTTGAGTTAATTCAATGCTTCCCCGACAGTTTATTGCATTTCCAAAACAGTTTCTTCTTTTTTAAGCCCAATGTAGGTAAAACACTTCTAGTTAATCCAAATGTCTTGTGATTGATTTAGGTTGCCCACAGAAAAACTAGGTTTTTTTTAAAAAAAATGGATAATTTCCCCTCGTTTGGGAAGCACCAACTTAATGTTTCAAGTTATTTTTTATGCTACTCTAGGACAATATTTGAAGGGTAGTTGGTTGAAGACATTTCATTACCCAACTAGGTAATATCATCAGTGTTAGTAAGGAGTTAATGAAACATTGCAAGAAAAAAAGCAAATTCAGAACCCACAATCCGCTTCCTCCTCCTCCTTTTTCACAACCCAACATCTTTTCTAGCCCTGATGTTGTTACCTAGTTTGGCTAATGAAACCTCTGCAAGAAAATATAACAAATCCAGAGAGCACCAGGGACCCATCATTTTAACTCTGAGTCACAAATATTCTCCTTTATTGATAATAATAATTTTCATTTCTGATAGTGAAGGATTTTATTCTTGCTTTTAACTGCTATTATAATGCAGGTAGTCCTCAATTTACAACCACAATTGAGCCCACAATTTGTGTTGCTTAGTCAGGTGTATCGTAGGTGAGCTTTAGCCCATTTTTACGACCTTTCTTGCTGAGGATATTAAGTGAATGACGACAGTTAGTCACTTAGTAACACGGTTGTCAAGTCAATCTGGCATTTGAGTTTGCTTATCAGAAGGTCGCAAAAGAGGGTCACGTGACTTCATGGCCACTGCAACCGTCATAAGTCTGAATCGGTTGCCGTGAGACTAAATTTTGATCATCTGACAATCCTGTACAGATGCTGCGACAGTCGTCGCAAGTGTGAAAAAATAAGGCACTTTTTTCCAGGGCTGTTGTAACTTTGAACTGTCTGTAAACAAAGTGTTGTAAATCTAGGATATGCAGAGTTTTTATGTTTTTATGTCTGTTGGTATACTATTGTGAGCCGCCCCGAGTCTTCGGAGAGGGGCGGCATACAAATCTAAGTAATAAAATAAAATAATAATAAATAAATATTGTATGAGGAATAGTGATGGGTGAACCGAACCTGCACAATTCGGGTCTGTACTGAATTTTGCGGTGTTCAGTATGCCGAACACAAAATTTTTTCAAACTTTGGGCAAAGTTCGGGGTCGTGTTCGGCGTTTGGAGCTTTGACGTCACCGGCAGGTTGCTAAGGATGCCAAGGTGATCACTTCCTGAATTCCATGGAATCCAGGAAGTGATCACCTTGGCGTCCTTAGCAACCTGCCAGTGACGTCAAAGCTCCGCCCCCAGAGGGATTCCCCGTTCAGGTTCGGTTCGGGTTCGGCCGAATTTTTGCGTAAAGTTCATCCGAACTTGCCGAACCTGAACACCGTTGGGTTCGCCCATCACTAATGAGGAAGATAAGAGAAGATAGAATTCTTTATTGGCCAAGCGTGATTGGACACACAAGGAATTTGTCTTTGGTGCATATGCTCTCAGTGTACATAAAAGAAAATATACATTTGTCAAGAATCATGAGGTCCAACACTTAATGATTGTCATAGGTGTGAAATAAACAATCAGAATAGAATAGAATAGAATAGAATAGAATACTTTATTGGCCAAGTGTGATTAGACACCCAAGAAATTTGTCTTTGGTGCAGATGCTCTCAGTGAACATTAAAAAAAATATACATTTGTCAAGAATCATGAGGTACAACACTTAATGATTGTCATAGGGGTCAAATAAGCAATGGGGAAACATTCAATATTAATAAAATCTTAAGGATTTCTATTCTGTCTCTAAATATGATGTTAAATAAGCAAAACTATAATAATAAATCTTTGGCATAGCATCGCAAAAGGATATGGAACCTCCAAGACTTAGGGTAACAAGAGAACAAATGAGAGAAATAACATTTGTTCTCTTGTTAACTTGAGTTTTGGAGGTTCCACATAGAATATAATTCTTTTTACTGGCCAAGTGTGATTGGACACACAAGGAATTTGACTTTGGTGCATAGGCTCTCGGTGTACATAAAAGGAAAGATACATTCGTCAAGAATCATGAGGTACAACACAATAATAGTCTGGGTACAAATAAGCAGCCCAATCATATTAGGAACCAGTCAATGTACATTGTAAGGATACAAGCCACAAAATTACAGTCATACAGCCGTTTGTGGGAGATGGGAACAATGAGAAGATTAATAGTAGTGCAGACTTAGGAAATAGTTTGACAGTGTTGAGGGAATTATTGGTTTAGCAGAGTGATGGCGTTCGGGGAAAAATGTTATTGTGCCTAGTTGTCTTGGTGTGCAGTGCTCTATGGCGTCGTTTTGAGGGTAGGAGTTGAAACAATTTGTGTCCAGGATGTGAGGAGGTCTGTAAATATTTCCACAGCCCTCTTTTTAGTTTCCAACTTCAAAGGACGTGTGTGGTTCGCATCTAGTGGTATTGAGTTCCACAGGCTGCTTAGCCCCGTGTCCCAGTTTGGCATTGCAGAAATGGCATCTCACGCTGCTTTGGAGTGGTGGGGCTCAATTGGATTGAGCTCCAATGGGAAAGCAGGTTTGGACCATTTAGGGCTTGGTTGGAAGACCACAAGGTACTTCTTGAGCACAATCGTACCCAGAATTAGGTTTTTAAGTGAGTTTCGGCGCATTGTACGATCTTTCTTGCCAAAATTGTTAAGTGAATCACCACAGTTCTTACCCAGTTTTTAAATGAATCAGGCTTTTCCATTTACTTGCTTATGAGAAGCAATTTGTGTCTAGGATGTAGGGTGTTTGTAAACATTTTCACTGCCCTCTTTTTGACTTGTGCAGAATACAGGCCCTCAATGGAAGGCTGATTTGCAGAAATTGTTTTTTCTGCAGTTTTGAAATCTTTGTCTTTCTTATTGGGTTGCAAAACCCAAACCAGACAGTTATAGAGGTGTAGATCCTTTGTGATATTATTTATTTCATTTCATTTCATTTTATCTTATCTTATCTTATTTATTAGATTTGTATGCCGCCCCTCTCCGTAGACTCGGGGCAGCTAACAACAGTAATAAAACAACATATAACAAATCTAATATTTAAAATAACTAAAAACCCTTATTAAAAACCAAACATACACACAAATATACCATGCATAAATTGTATAGGCCTGGGGGGAATGAATATCTCAATTCCCCCATGCCTGACGACAGAGGTGGGTTTTAAGCAGCTTATGAAAGGCGAGGGTGGGGGCAATTCTGATCTCTGGGGGGAGCTGATTCCAGAGGGTTGGGGCCGCCACAGAGAAGGCTCTTCCCCCGGGTCCCGCCAAACGACATTGTTTAGTTGACGGGACCCGGAGAAGGCCAACTCTTTGGGACCTAACTGGTCGCTGGGATTCGTGCGGCAGAAGGCGGTCACGGAGATATTTCTCTCTCTATCCAGAGAAAAAATATGCCTTTAGTTAGCATTAGTTGGGAGCTCCTGGTAGAAATGATCTTGCTACAATTCATCATCAACTTCTTTGAACAATCCCATGCGGAGTGGAATCTGGGCAACTGAACGAAGCTAGCAGAGTGTTTTAATGGCCTATCAACAATGCCCAGTTTTGACCAGCAGACCTCTTCTCATTGTGCCCATTTGGCTACAATTGTTTGCATTATTTTCCCAGGCAAGTCTTAAGTCCCTTATTCTTTGTGGTGATAGTTGGGAAAACCTGTAGTAACATGCAGGCTTACTTGTTCCTTCTTCCCAAAGAGCTCATGCATGAATTGGCAAGATATATTTACAGACACGCTCGCCCGAAAATAAAATAAAAAACAGATTTTAGGCACTAGTCTAAAAGTCATGTCAGTGTTTACAAGGCTGATGGTTGCATAACCTTCGATTAGTAAAACCATTTTAAAAAAATTATTATTATTATTAATTATTTATTATTTATTTACTTATTTACTTACTTACTTACTTACTTACTTACTTACTTACTTACTTACTTACTTACTTACTTACTTACTTACTTACTTACTTACTTACTTACTTATTTATTGGATTTGTATGCCGCCCCTCTCCAGAGACTCGGGGCGGCTAACAGCAACAATAAAACAGTGTACAATAGTAATTCAATACTAAAAACGATTAAAAACCCATTAATATAAAAACCAAACATACATACATACATACCATGCATAGAATTGTAAAGGCCTAGGGGGAAAGAGGATCTCAATTATTATTATTATTATTATTATTATTATTATTATTATTATTATTATTATTTAAAAAGCCAAAATATGAGATGGAGACTGCATGCACAGTGCTGGAAACTGGGTTTCTGCACATGCTCAGAAGAAAAAATAAATTTTAATTTAAAAAATAAATAAATAAAAAACAATTTTAAAAAAAGATAATCTGCCCCTAACCATCACTTTGAATTGGGCCCGGAGACCAACTGGCAACCAGTGCAACTCGCGGAGTGTTGTTGAAATGTGGGCAGATCTTGGCCACAGTCCCACGATAGCTCGCGTGGCTGCATTTTGCATAATTTGTAGTCTCACAACAGTCTTCAAAGGCAGCCCCATGTACAGAGCATTGCAGTAATCAAACCTCAAGGTGCTAAGGGCATGAGTGACTGTGCAAAGTGATTCCCTGTCCAGATAGGGCCGCAACTGGTGCACAAGGTGTACTCGTGCGAACGCCCCCCTCGCCACAGCCGAAAGATGGTCTTCTAAGTTCAGCTGTGGATCGAGGAGGACGCCCAAGTTGCGAACCCTCTCCGAAGGGGGCAAAGACTTCCCCCCCTCAGGGTAATGGACGGACAGTTGGTATTGTCCTTCAGCCTTGTCGGGGTTGAGTCTGAGCCTATTAATGCACACCGTTAATCCACTCCTTTGTCACCTCTTCTCAGGAGAAACGAAACTCTCTTGGCCTTCTCCAGGAGAAACGAAACTTTCTTGGGCTCCTCCAGTGGACTTCCCCCCTCCAGAATCTACCTACCCCACCCATTTCTCATGACAGCTGAAGCATACTGACAGTATCTCTCTATTAATGCAATTCTGGATTGCATTGGTTCTTTTGCCTGCTGCTGTACACTGCAGGCTCCTATTTAGCTGGTTGTCCACTAAGACTCCAAGATCCCTTTCACAGTCCCTGCTATCAAATGTCTCTCAAACTATATGTGCACTTGGGGTTTTTCTTGCCGAAGTGTGAGACTTTTCTTTTTCTCTACATTAAATTTCATTTAAAAAAAAAAAAAAATCTTTATTATTTTATTTATTTATTTATTTATTTATTGGATTTGTATGCCGCCCCTCTCCATAGACTCGTAGACTTGTTTACATTGAGAAAAATATACAAATACCACAAAACAAACAAAAACAAAACAACAACCTATGCAAACATATAGATATCATCATTGAAAGTTACAATTATATATCAAGTCTTAAACACTCAACAATTTACACATTTGCCAACCTACCCATTGACATTATGGCTACAGCTTTTTAATTTTATTTTATCAGCCTACTAGTTTTACATTGCTACATTATATAGTGCTACCTAAAGCATAATCTTTATTTATGTCAATCATATTACCTAAATCAGTATTTCCCAACCTTGGCAACTTGGAGATATCTGGACTTCAACTCCCAGAATTCCCCAGCCAGCATTCACTGGCTGGGGAATTCCTGGAGTTGAAGTCCAAATGTCTTCAAGTTGCCAAGGTTGGGAAACACTGACCTAAATCATAAATTGCCTAAAATTAACTTGCTAAACAACAATTTTATTTTGTATATCTAGTAAACGAAAGGAATAACAAGATTGCTGTATATTTTCAAATTGTGAGAGTTTTGACTATAGTGTATTTTTTAAAAAAACAAACAAATAAATTTCATTTTGTTAGGTAGGGTCCATTGTTCAAGTCTGTCAAGATCCATCTGGATCTTGAGACTGTCATCTAAGGCTGTGATGGCCAACCTATGGCATACATGCCAGAGGTGGCATCCAAAGCTCTCTCAGTGGGAACCTGTGCCATTGACAGCTGCTCTTCTGGGTTAATGCACATGTGCGCCAAACAGCTGGTCTGGCATTCAACTGGGTTCTGGTACTCTGGTGCATACATATTCATGCGCACATGTGCACACACTCCAGTGATGACAAGGTTAACCATCGCTGATCTAGGGTGTTGGCTATTCCTGCCAGCTTAGTATATCATCCACAAACTTGCTAAGTTTCCCTTCACTCGATTGCTGTTTGCCATACTTTCACATTTTTTGCTCCATTTATTTATTTATTTATTTATTTATTTATGTATGTGTGTGTGTATGTATGTATTTATTTATTTATTTATTTATTCCAATACATAATACACATTGAAGAGAATAGATATGTAATAATATAAGTAAAGAAAAGAATAGAAGAAAAGATATAAAAGTATAGGTATATTTGAAAGGAAGAAAAGATAAATGAGATAAGGAGAGACAATTGGACAGGGGACGGAAGGCACACTGGTGCACTTATGCACGCCCCTTACTGACCTCTTAGGAACATGGAGAGGTCAATCGTGGATAGTCTAAGGGAAAAATGTTGGGGGTTAGGGGTTGACACTACTGAGTCAGGTAATGAGTTCCACGCTTCGACAACTCGGTTGCTGAAATCATATTTTTTACAGTCAAGTTTGGAGCGGTTAATATTAAATTTGAATCTGTTGCCTGCTCTTGTGTTGTTGCAATTGAAGCTGAAGTAGTCATTGAAGCTGAAGTAGAACGTTGCAGCATATGATCTTGTGGGCAATACATAGATCGTGTTTTAGGCAACGTAGTTCTAAGCTTCCTAGACCCAGGATTGATAGTCTGCTTTCGTAGGGTATTCTGTTTCGAGTGGAGGAGTGAAGGGCTCTTCTGGTGAAGTATCTTTGGACATTTTCAATGGTGTTGATGTCCAAGATGTGGTATGGGTTCCAGACAGATGAACTATATTCAAGGATGGGTCTGGCAAAAGTTTTGTAGGCTCTGGTGAGTAGTGTGAGATTGCCAGAGCAGAAGCTGCATAGGATCAGGTTAACAACTCTAGATCAATCCATGGATTGATCTGAATGAATACAAGAAGGAGTAAGCTAGAATAAATAAACCGCGGTGTGCAAATGACTCAATGAAAAGTACTGGGTGGGTGGGAAGGCAGCCAGGAGGGGAATATTTTGTGTAAGATACCCGGGATGCTTATCAACAACTCGGTGGAGTCTCGAGGACACATTCCAGCTGTGGACTGTGTACAAAAACCACCAACCCAACCCACCCTGTTTTCGACTCGGCGAGGAATTTGGGCCGCAAAACAAAACCCATTTTGCTTTTCTTTAACCTCAGTTTAAAAATTCCGTGCCACACCAACATACAGAAACGTCTTTTGTCTGTAGTAGCTTTGAAATCTCGGAAGATTTGCAAAAAAAAAAAAGACAGGAAGGAAAACGGCAAAGTACAAGTCCTAGGCTGTTCTTTGCCGTTTTTGCCGAGTTGTTGATATCGTCGTCTTTTGGTTCAGATCTCAACTCTTGAAGCTCATCCAGATCAAACAGGCCGAAGTGATGTCAGCTGAAGCTTTGCAAAGCTTTGCCTTCTCCTCCTCCTCCTCCAATTTTCAGCCCTGCGCATAATATCCAACTGCTTGGAAAAGTTTGGGGGAAATTGACACAGCAGGAGAGGCCCAGCTGGGTGGCTAAGGAAGGGGCCTGGAAAACATAGATGGTAAGCGCAGCGCTGCCTCCTGGTGGCAGCCATTTAAAACAGAGAATTCCAACCTTGGCAACTTTCAAGACTTACATAAGGATTTCCAACTCCCAGAGCAATTCTGAGATTGTTGACGTCCACAAGTCTTAAAGTAGCCAAGGTTGGAGACCCCTGCTTCAAAGCTCCCCAAAATGTTAAAGTGTCTTAAGTGCTAAGCAGAGTAATCTCTTAGTAGTCAAAGATACACATATACGGCGGAAACGTGGAGGTTTTGTAGGTATCCCATTGATAGCCCAGAGTACTAGGGATACAATTCAGATACATGCTGTGTATAAAATATTATTTACTTTGGCAAATATCTTAGTCATGGACAATCCTAGTCATACAAAGTATACACAAGGGTGTATACTAGTCATACACAATCCTAGCCATACATCGGTTGATAGCTCTCAATACATATACAGTGGTACCTCATCTTACGAACGCCTCTTCTAACGAACTTTTCAAGATACGAACCCGGTGTTTAAGATTTTTTTGCCTCTTCTTCCAAACTATTTTCACCTTACGAACCCAAGCAGCTGCTGCTGGGATGAAGGGGTTTCTTTTTTTCCCCTTTTTTGAAGAAAGAAAAGGGAGGGGCAGCTTGGAGGAGTAAAGATTTTGCATGCTTGCAAAGGCACTGAAACGGTGTCTTTTTAAGAAAGAAAAGGGAGGGGCAGCTTGGAGGAGTAAAGATTTTGCATGCTTGCAAAGGCACTGAAACAGTGTCTTTTTAAGAAAGAAAAGGGAGGGGCAGCTTGGAGGAGTAAAGATTTTGCATGCTTGCAAAGGCACTGAAACGGTGTCTTTTTAAGAAAGAAAAGGGAGGGGCAGCTTGGAGGAGTAAAGATTTTGCATGCTTGCAAAGGCACTGAAACGGTGTCTTTTTAAGAAAGAAAAGGGAGGGGCAGCTTGGAGGAGTAAAGATTTTGCATGCTTGCAAAGGCACTGAAACGGTGTCTTTTTAAGAAAGAAAAGGGAGGGGCGCCCCCCTTGCCTTTCTTTTTTCCCACTCACCCTTTAGCCTAGCCTTGCTTTTTCCACCCGCCCTCTTTAGCTGCTCCTCCCTGCCCTCTGTTCGCCTCCCTTCTAAAGTTTGGGATTTTCCTGAAGGATTTGCACACATTATTTGCTTTTACATTGATTCCTATGGGAAACATTGTTTCATCTTACGAACTTTTCACCTTACGAACCTCCTCCTGGAACCAATTAAGTTCGTATGATGAGGTACCACTGTACAATACTATAAGCCTGCCTTTTTCAGCTTACAAATACATTAAACCATCATTTGAACAGACAGTTCTACAGCATAGTCACAAAGACAAAGTAGCACAGAATGGCTGAGAGAGCCACGCTTCTGGTTCCCTCTTATGGCAACAAGTAACACAGTGTCCTGTGGGGTTTGTCAGCTTTCTTCCACCTTTCAGGTATCTATGGAGATTCTCAGTCGTTCAGGTCATGGCTTGTGCCAAAGTAGACTTTTCTGGTTCATCCAAGAAACTTCTTCAACTCCGACTGGATGTCCGACATTAAGCAGGAGGGAGGTGGCTGTCAGAATTTGGAACCCAGGTCCAAAGTTGCCTTGGGATGATTCATCGTATCTTCGAATGGGTGCTAAGCAACTGGAAATAGGTGTAGGATTATCTGTTTTTAAGAATATTTGCCTGCAAAAGGGTTTGTCTCCTGTTTGTCTCTCTCTCTCTGTGCTTAAAGCCATTCAGGTCGTCCTCATTTAACGACTGCAATTAGGGCCGACAACTCGGTTGTTAAGCCGAATTGTCACTCAGTGAATTTACGACCCTGCTTTCTGCTGCTCTGCAGACCCACAAAGATCATAAATGTGATCTTTTCGGTCGTAGAATAACTTTTTCATCACGGTCGTGGCTGCAGATGTGCGCTAAACGAGGCAGTTGCTAAACAAGGACTACCGGTATGGAGATTTGTGGTTGGGAAGCCAAATCAGGTGGTAGATGTTCTGCCGGGCTCTAGGGTATGAGTCTCCTGAAAATTCAAGGGTACAAATTTCAGACACGCACACACTTGAAAGTTCAAAAACAATGTTCTTTATCACAAAAATTCAAAAGAAACAAAGCACCCTTTTTGTACTGCAGAGCACTCATCCCAAAACAACCTGGTAGTCTGTACAATCCCCTTAATCAGTCTTTAACTACTTAGCTAGCAGCTGTGAAGGAACGTCACGGCCCTTCTTCTTCCATGAAGTGAAACACACACACTTTGCTCTGCTTTGGTTTCAAAGTCGTGAAAAAACGACCAGACAGGTAAACCGGAAGTTTGGAAAAACGGACTTCCGGTTTGCCCATTGGGCTGTTTTTTGCACTTCGGGGCTTGAGGAAGCATCCCTGAAGCCTCCAGGGGGGCAAAACGGTCTTCCCCAAGGCCGAAAACCAGCTGGCTAGCACACATGTGCCCTCCGAAATGCCCATAAGTTCGCCATCTTGGACTTAGACTTACGACTTACTGTATACACCGCTTTATAGTGCTTTACAGTCCTCTCTATTTCAATTCAATTCAATTCAGTTTATTAGATTTGTATGCCGTCCGTCTCCATATACTCAGGGCGGCTCACAACAATAATAACACAATATAGGACAAATCTAATAATTAAAAGTCATTAAAAAAACCCTTATTAAAAAGAAAACATACACATAAACATACCATTCATAAACTGTATAGGCCCGGGGGAGAAGTCTCAGTTCCCCCATACCTGGCGGCAGAGGTGGGTTTTAAGAAGTTTACGAAAGACAAGGAGGGTTGGGGCAGTTCTAATCTCCGGGGTGAGCTGGTTTCAGAGGGTCGGACGGTTTACAGAGTCAGCCTCTTGCCCCCAACAATCTGGGTCGCCATTTTACCAACTTTGGAAGAAACATAGAAGATTCCAGGGCTCAAGAGTAGTGTCTTGTGGACATAGTCTCAAAAGCTTGACTCCACTTTGACTGCTTTAGGTTTTAATCACTTTCTAAGGCTGAGAGAAACTGGCTTGGCCCAAGGTCCTCCATCTGTGCCCGAGGCGGGATTAGAACTCGCCTCCAGTGAGTGTGTAGCCTGATGCCTTCCCTGGGGGAATCAATGGGTGGGCAGCCAAAGCTGCAAGTTGTCTCCCTATTATTATTATTTTAGTACCAGTAGTATTTAAAGAAGTAGTCGTAGTTAAGGTAGTATTAAAGCAGCATTTGTCATTTATAATATGCATTGCACCATGTAATAAAAATTAGGAATAATAATTAGGCAATTAGTAAAATGTGTATTAGAAACATAGAAACATAGAAGTCTGACGGCAGAAAAAGACCTCATGGTCCATCTAGTCTGCCCTTATACTATTTTCTGTATTTTATCTTAGGATGGATATATGTTTATCCCAGGCATGTTTAAATTCAGTTACTGTGGATTTATCTACCACGTCTGCTGGAAGTTTGTTCCAAGGATCTACTACTCTTTCAGTAAAATAATATTTTCTCACGTTGCTTTTGATCTTTCCCCCAACTAACTTCAGATTGTGTCCCCTTGTTCTTGTGTTCACTTTCCTATTAAAAACACTTCCCTCCTGAACCTTATTTAACATATTTAAATGTTTCGATCATGTCCCCCCTTTCCCTTCTGTCCTCCAGACTATACAGATTGAGTTCATGAAATCTTTCCTGATACGTTTTAGGCTTAAGACCTTCCACCATTCTTGTAGCCCGTCTTTGGACCCATTCAATTTTGTCAATATCTTTTTGTAGGTGAGGTCTCCAGAACTGAACACAGTATTCCAAATGTGGTCTCACCAGCGCTCTATACAGCGGGATCACAATCTCCCTCTTCCTGCTTGTTATACCTCTAGCTATGCAGCCAAGCATCCTACTTGCTTTTCCTACCGCCCGACCACACAAGGATGGAAAGCTGATTCTGATTTTAATTCTAATTGATTCCAATAATTCTAAAATTCTAATTCTAATAACTCTAATAATTATCATTATAATTCCATTTCTAATCATTATAATTATAATTCATATATATTATAATTCGTATAATTCTAATTCTAACTGAAAACCAACCCGAGTGGTTTAAACCAACCGCAGCCTTGGATGACGTGTGAATTGCCGCCACGAATTCTTTAGCCATTGAAGTTGCTTCTCCTGACCGCCCGTCTACAGAGGCCGGCCGAAAGCAAGCTTGTCATTCCTCAGGCATTTGTACCATACTTAACATACTCACCCTCTGGGAACAGGGACTGCTCAACCAATTTAGAAAATGGCCCAGCATCCAAAGAGGAGGGGGCTTCAGGATTCCTACCCCCCGGGTGCAAATTTTCTGTGTCTTGCACGTTAACTCATGCTATAAAAACCATGTCACTTACGATCCAGGGGCCACGTGAATTTGGTGAGTTTTAAACTGGGTTAACCTGGGGGCAAACGGGTTATGCAAACTGCAACTTCTTTTGTGGGTAAATTGAATTTTCAATGTAAATGCCATTATCAGCTTTTGCAGTCAGCCAGGAAACACTGTTATCTAATCCTGACATTATAGTAATAACAGCAATGAAAACACAAGACCTCGGCAACTAAGCGGTAAAAATATTCTCGGTTTGGCACCAGAGTCCTCTGCTGGAAATGAGCAAATATTATTGTTTGATTGGTACATGTTTTTCCGCAAGGAAAGGATTTTAAGGATTTGGGTTTAGGAACACTTTGCTTCAGATTGGTGAGAGCAAATGGAGAAATAACCCAAGCCCCCGTCAAACCACTCACTTAAATTAATTTCTGAATTATTCCACTTTCCGGCTTTGCGTCGTATATTGAATTGTCAACTAACCAAACCCCACAAAGGAGGAGTTCATAGCACATACGAAGCCTGAAAACTAAACATACCGTGTTTTCCCGAAAATAAGACACTGTCTTATATTAATTTTTGCTCCAAAAGTTGTGCTACGTCTTATTTTCGGGGGGGTGCCTTATGTTTCTCAAATAAGACAAATTCACAGGCAGAAAAGCTGACACCCCCAAAGAAAGTGTACCGTACGGTACACTGATTACGGTATGGTACCTGTCAGTATAGCACACACACACACAAATGACGGCACTTATATGGTACAACAGTATACTCCCGCTATTGCAGCTTCCGGCCACCAGGGGAACTACCGTCTACACACTGTAGTGGAGACTGTAATGGCGGTGAGACAGCAGCAGACTGTGTCTGCTGTACTGGATGGTACAAAGCGATGGAAGGGGACAGCAGGGGACGCCACATTATTACGGTACCGCTATGAACAGCTTTGAATGGTACCGTATGTTTTTCCACCGTACCGTATGTAAACTTGACTACGTCTTATTTTCGGGGGGGTGCCTTATATTAGCAAATTCTGCAAAAGCTCTCACATGCCTTACTTTCGGGGTACGTCTTATTTCCGGGGAAACAGGGTACGTTTTGTGACTTACACGAATTCCATCTCTGAGATTTTACGTGTCTTGAACCATATTTTTTCTCAACCTTGGCCACTTGAAGACATGAGGACTTCAACTCCCAGAATTCCCCAGCCAGGGCTGGCTGGGGAATCCTGGGAGTTGAAACCTGCACATCTTCAAGCTCCCAAGGTTGAAAAACACTGAACTTGAGAGAACAAATTTACGGTAGGAAATACAGTGATGCTTCATTTTTCGCAGGGGATGCGTTCCAAGACCACCCGCGAAAAACGAATCTCCGCGAAGTAGAGGAAAGATATTTTCTCATGTATTTAACAAGTGTTTGGCTTTAAACCCTCCCTGTATTGTTAACAACCCACCGCTGCTGACCGCTGAGAGAGACCAGCTTCTCTCAGCTACCGCACGGGCTGAAGGAGGCCGCCGCTGCAGTTCACACACACACACACACAAACCGTCCCTGCCCCGGCGTTCTTTTCCCTTTGCAAAAACCCGTGAAATAGTGAATCCGCGAAAGATGAATCGCGAAGTAGCGAGGGATTAGCAACCTGCCAGTGACATCAAAGCTCTGAACGCCAAACACAACCCCGAACTTTGCCCGAAGTTTGAAAAAATTTCAGGTTCGTGTTCGGCATACTGAACACTGCAAAATTCGGTACCGACCCAAATTGTGTGGGTTCGGTTTGCCCATCACTACTGATCAGCTCCTCAGCTGTGTTTCGGGCTAAATCCACCTGCGCAAAAGTGAAATTACATGAGGAGATATGTGCGCATGTACGAGTGAAAAATGTGTGCACGCCAGGGGTGGATTCCCATTCCCGCTGTTACTGATGTGCTATGTGCACAGCTTCACTTCTCCTGCGCGCACATGTGCATGTCCCAGTATGTTTTTGCTTCTGCGCATGAGACAAAAGGGGACTCGCACACGAGAGATATTTTGGCAATTTTTTTGCTTCTGCACATGCGCAGAGGCAAAATAATTGCCGAAATCTTGCGCACGCGTGCATCCCCACATAAGATTTTGCTTCCTGTGCAATGTGCTGGGACACACAGGAGAAGCAAAGCTACACGCGCAACTCAACTTTTGCTACTGGTACAGCATCCTTTACTGTTCTGATGGCAACTTACTACTGGTGCATGCGCGAAACATCGCAATGCGAGCCAGTGGTGAAGGTGGAACCCACCCCTGCTTGCCTTCCCTATCAGTTTGGAAAAGTGTATTTTTTCATCCTCTGCGCATGCGCAGAAGGCTTTGCGCATGTGCAGAGAGTTAGAAAATGGTGACATCCGGGCGTATGGGTGGAGCCACCACTACCAAGTCACTGGTGGCCGATGCTACCAATATGCCCAAACCGAGCCGAACAGGTACCATTTCACCCCTGATAACATGTAAACATTAGTTGTAGATATATTTTCTTGGGGAGAAAGCCAACCGGTCCATTGGGAATTAAAAGTGTCTTTTGTGCACCAGTTGATTTTAGTGAAGAATCTGCAAGCTCCCGAACCTCACAGGATGCTTTGTCAAGCCCATTGCAAAAACTGCTGCTTATAAAAACCTTTCGCGTCTTTTCCTGTCTTGAAAAAACCCTGTCAGGTTGTCTGTAGAGATTTCATGCGGAAATCTTGGTACACTTAAAGTTATTTGTGCAGCAACCCCCCCCCCCCCCGGACATTCGAATTGCCCCCACCCTCCCCGTCTTCCGCAAGATGTTAAAGACTTACCTATGTCGACAGGCATGGGGGGATTAATTCCTCCCTCTCTTCCGACTATAGCACTTGAGAATGGTATGACTGTGTCGTATTGATTGTTTTTAATATTAAGGGGTTTTAATTCTACTTTTTATTAATTGGATTTGTATCATCGTTACTGTATTTGTTGTTGTTGTGAGCCGCCCCGAGTCTTTGGAGAGGGGCGGCATACAAATCTAATAAATGTATTATTATTATTAATTAATGGAGGGAATAGAATAGAATTTTATTGGCCAAGTGTGATTGGACACACAAGGAATTTGTCTTGGCGCATGTGCTCTCAGCGTACATAAAATAAAATATACATTTGTCAAGAATCATGTGGTACGACACTTAATGATTGTCATAGGGGTCAAATAAGCAATGAAGAAGCAATATTAATAAAAATCTTAGGATATAAACAACAAGTTACAGTCAACATGGGAGGAAATGGGTGATAGGAATAATGAGAAAAACTAGTAGAATAGAAGTGCAGATTTAGTAGAAAGTCTGACAGTGTTGAGGGAATTATTTGTTTAGTAAAGTGATGGCGTTCGGGGAAAAATACTTATGCTTTTAACAGAAAAAGTAAGACGTGAAAGGAATTAGGAACTAAAAGCTGTCACTTTACAGAGCGTTTTGCCATTAAAAATGCTGTTAAATAAAATGATAAAATAAAAAATATATACTAAAAATACAGTAAAGTAAAGCTGGCATGAAAGGGTGCCAAGTTGTGTGTTTGGTAAAATTCTGACATTCGAGGAAGAGTGATTTTATTCACCAGAAGTTTTAATCTCTTTCCTAGATTGTGAAGTTGGAACGAACATTACCAAAAGGATCAGCAAGTGAGAAGTACTGAATTCCTGGGGCGGATCCTACCTGGAGCAAAGTCCTAGAAAGGTTGGAGAGTGCATGGCAACTCATCTTTCCCTCTACCTTTTAGAAACACCACAGAGGTAGTTCTCAATATAAGTCCACAACAAGGGACAGAATTTCCGTTACTAAGCAAGGAGTGAGTTCCGAGTTGGGCTTCTTTAAAGTGGTCACGTTGAGAAACGCTGCTTAAATCCATCGTTTCGACAAAGTCAATAGCAGAGGACAGATTCACTGAAGGACCACGTGATTCAATGTTATGACCTTTTGCGCCATGGTTGTTTGTTAAGCAAATCATTGCATCTGGTCAGTGAATCATGTGGTCCTTAAGTGAATCTGTTTTCCTCTGTCGACTTTACGTGTTGAGACAAGTGTGCCTTTCGTCCCTTGTCCAATTGTCTTTCCTTTATCTCATATATCATATATATTTTCTTCCTTTCATATATCTTCTCTATTTTATATTTTTCTTTACAGTGATCCCTCGATTTTCGCTGCTTCAAACTTCGCGAAACGCTATACCACGGTTTTTCAAAAAATATTAATTAAAAAATACTCCACGGTTTTTTTGCTATACCACGGTTTTTCCCACCTGATGACGTCATACGTCATCACCAAGAGTCACTTCTCTGTCTCTTTCTCTTTCTTTCCTGTCATTCTCTGCTTCAATCATTTTCTCATTTCTCTTTTTTTCTCCCCTTTTTTCTATCATTTCTCTCTCTCTTCTTTCTCTCTTTCTTCCTCTCTCTGACTCTCTTCCTTCCTTTCTAATCTTTCTTTCTCTCTCTCTTTCTCTATCTTGCTTCTTCCTCTCTCACACTCTCTTCCTCCCTCTCTCATCTCTTTCTTTCCTTCTCTCTCTTTCTCTATCTCTCCCCCTCTTGCTCTCGAGCGGCGAGCGAGCGGCTGAGCGAGCGGCGGGTGGCCGGGCGAGCGGCGGGCGAGCGGCGAGCGAGCGGGCGGGTGGCCGGGCGGGCGAACGGGCGAGCGGCCGGGCGAATGGCGGGTGGCCAGGCGAACGGTGGGTGGCCGGGCGAACGGTGGGTGTCC
Source organism: Erythrolamprus reginae (assembly GCF_031021105.1). NCBI lineage: Eukaryota > Metazoa > Chordata > Lepidosauria > Squamata > Dipsadidae > Erythrolamprus > Erythrolamprus reginae. The sequence continues at coordinate 1,215,541 of NC_091962.1, read as the reverse complement.
GGGCGAACGGCGGGCAGGCGGGTGCTGGGGGGGCGGAGGCAGCCAACATTCAAAGCAATCCTTGTCGGCTTCCGCACTTTCGTCGCTCCCCGCCTCCACCTGCAAGCCCTTGCACGGCCATGGAAAAAGGGCGCGCATGCGCAGATGGTGTTTTTACTTCCGCGCCGCTATACCGTGGAAAATCGATTATCGCGGGAGGTCTTGGAACGTAACCCCCGCGATAATCGAGGGATCACTGTATATATATTACCACATGTCTATTCTATGTATTGTGTATTGGACAAAATAAATAAATAAATAAAAATAAAATAAATTTGAGCAGTGTTTCTCAATGTGACCACTTTAAGACGGGTGGACTTCAACTCCCAGAATTCCCTGGCCAGCATAGTGGCCAAACTGAAAAAAACAATGGATTAGAATATTTCTTAGCTATTCTGCAATTAATACATCATCCTGGCAAATTGTAATTTCTAACTTAATGAACCTAATTTTCTATTCTTTCCATTGGTGTCTTTTGTGGTTACGTTGGTTGGCCGTTTTGGATTGTTTGATCCAGATGTCAGGGTTTCAAGTAATAGACCCATAGCAAGCAAACTCTGAGGCAGGTAGAGTGCATTTCGGACATCAACACTAGAAAACGTCCAGAGGTACTTTAATAGAAGAGCCCTACACTCCTCCATTCACAACAGACTTACAATTCTAGGTTTAGAAAGCTTAGAACTATGTTGTCTTAAACACGACCCTAAGCATAGTCCATTAAAAACATCTGCTACAACGTCTTTCCTGTCAACTACTTCAGCTTCTACCACAACAACACACGAGCATACAACGGATACAAACTTAAAGTAAACCACTCCTAACTCGACTGCAGGAAATATGACTTTAGTAACTGAGTAGTTAATGCATGGATCTTATTATTTGACTCTGTAGTATCATCACCTAACTCCCAAAACTTTACCCTTGCCCACTGTTGACCTCTCCCGATTCCTAAGAGGTCAGTAAGGGGCATGCATAAGTGAACCAGTGTGCCTTCTGTCCCCGGCCCTAATGTTTCCCTCCTACTAGTATCATGTATATAAACATTGTTAGATCTTTGTATACTACCAATATGTACTTGACAAAATAAATAATTTTTAAAAAAATCCAGTCCTTGGGGATGTAAAAAAATAGCTTTATTGGACCTATCATATTGGCACAGATCTGGTGAAAACTGACTCTGAAGGTTCCTGTGGTTTTCACCTAATTAAAAGTTTGTCACCTTCTCAAAACAATCAGTCATGTAGCCCAATCACGGTGCTGTCTGGGTGCCTGGTGGCATCACTACGCCTTCCTCTGACCAAGTGTCCTTGGTTCCCAAGAGAAAGTACTTTGTTTTGACTACTCAATCCCAGCTCTCTCTAATACCTTCTCCCTGTCCTCAACTCCAGTGTGGCAATACTGAAGCTTCAAGATAGCTTCAATCAGGTCAACTTCAGGGTTGACACCAGAAAACCTCACCAAGGTGAGGTCTCATTTATACTTGCATCCATGTGAGATCCTTGGTGAGAAAATAGGACCCAAAATTTTAAAATATTCTATGTGTAAACAATTACACTTCTAGCATCACATCAGTTTTCAGTACTGTGCAATTTGAATATCCAGTGGTACCTCTACCTACAAATGCCTCTACTTACGGACTTTTCTAGATAAGAACTGGGTGTTCAAGATTATTTTGCCTCTTCTCAAGAACTATTTCCCACTTACAAACCCAAGCCTCCAAAACTTTAACTGGAAAAGGCAGTTGGGCTTCTCTAGGAATTTCCTGGGAGGAAACAGGGCCAGAAAAGGTGGGGAGAAGTCTCCGTGGGGCCTTTCTAGGAATCTTCTGGGAGGAAACAGGGCTGGAAAAGGCAGGGAGAAGCTTCCTAGGGGCCCCTCTAGGAATCTCCTGGGAGGAAACAGGGCCTCCACCCTCCCTGTGGTTTCCCCAATCATACACATTATTTGTTTTTACATTGATTCCTATGGGAAAAATTGCTCCTTCTTACAAACTTTTCTACTTACAAACCTGGTCACTGAACGAATTAAATTCATAAGTAAAGGTACCACTATATCTTGAATAGGATTTCTCCTTATTTTTATCTTTTGTTTTATTTTGTTTGTTTGTTTTGTCACACAAGCATAGGATTGTGGTTTGCATAAGCATAACCTAAGTAGTAAATAATGATAAAAGCCTCGGGAGCTTTACATCTTCTTGTTTCTGCGCCTAAGATGGAGAAGGAAGAAGACAGTACACGGGAGATCCTACTCCCTGATTGGCAAGACAGCGCTCATGGCATTACCATCAAAGAGACCGATGAAGGTGTCTTCGTGAAGCAGATCCAACAGGACTCGCCAGTCGCCAAGACAGGAATTGTACAAGAAGGTTAGTAAAAACAATCTTGGGGCCACTACAGAATAACAAAGTTGGAAGGCATCTTGGAGATCTTCTAATCCAACCATCTGCACAAGACTCTATATACCAGTGATGGCAAACCTTTGTTTGCTCGGGTGCCAAAAGGGTGCATAGGCATGCAATAGCATGCACATGTGCACACACGCTTAATTCAATGCCTTCCCAATGCGCATGCATGCACAACACCCCCCGCTGATCCCCACACATGCACACAGACCTCAATGAAGCCTCTGGACTTCTGGTAGGGCCGTTGGGCTGTTTTTTACACCCTACCCAGGCTTTAGCAAAGCCTCCTGAAGCCTAAGGAAGGCAAAAATAACCCTGCACATCCGGCCTACTTGAAGCTCAGAAATGAACTTCCGGTTGGTCCGTTGGGTCATTTTTCGCCTTACCCAGGCTTCAGGAGGGTTGGGAGGGCAAAAAACGGCCCAACCGGAAGTTCATTTCTGAACTTCTGGTAAGTCCGTTGGGTCTGTTTTTTGCCTTCCACGGGCTCTGGAGGTTTTCCTGAAGCCTGGGGAGAGCAAAAATGACCTCCTCCTGCCCTCCAGAATTCTGAAAATCAGCTGGTCAGCATGCACATACATGCTGGAGCTGACATAGGATTCTGAAATTCCTCCATTATGCTTGACTGCCAAGAAGTATACCCAAGATCTAATACTTTTATCATAAGGTGTTGGTGGCCACAAGGCCTGCAGGCAAAGCCAGGTCTTCCAGGCCTTTCGGAAGGCCAGTAGGGTGGGAGCAGTACAGACATCAGGGGGTAGTTGGTTCCAAAGGGCAGGCAGCCTTTTGTGGGAAAATTGTGGGTACTCCAACACTGGAGTTCTTCAAGAAGAGATTGAACATCCATTGTGTGGAATGGAGTCCCCTGCCTTGAGCAAGGGGTTGGACTAGAAGACCTCCAAGATCCCCTCCAACTCTGCTGTTCTGTGATCCGTTCTACCCTTCCCTGATGTCTCCGGGAGTTCTTCCTAACCTAATAGCCGAATCCTCGCTTTTCTCGTTCTGCAGGAGACCAGATTGTGAGCGCCACTATCTATTTTGACAACGTGCACTCAGGGGAGGTCTCGGAGATCCTTAAAAATGTGGGCCATCACACGGTGGGCCTGCGGCTACAGAGGAAAGGAGACCGCTCCCCGTTGCCAGGGCAGTCTGGCTCCTACGACATGTTTCCTCCAAGAAGCCCGGAAGTTGTTTTGGTGAGTAAGTGTGAAAAGAAGAATGGTTGAAGTGTGTATGTGTGGATTATTCAAGGAACACAACAAGCTCCGTTTTCCTATTGATCTTGGATGCTTTGCTTAATTCTCATCACCTCAAGGCTCGACTACTGTAACGCTCTCTACATGGGGCTACCTTTGAAGAGTGTTCAGAAACTTCAGATCGTGCAGAATGCAGCTGCGAGAGCAATCATGGGCTTTCCCAAATATGCCCATGTTACTCCAACACTCTGGAGTCTGCATTGGTTGCCGATCAGTTTCCGGTCACAATTCAAAGTGTTGGTCATCACCTATAAAGCCCTTCATGGCACCGGACCAGGGTATCTACGAGACCGCCTTATGCCACACGAATCCCAGTGACCGGTTAGGTCCCACAGAATTGGTCTCCTCTGGGTCCCGTCAATTAAACAATGTCGTTTGGCGGGACCCAGGGGAAGAGCCTTCTCTGTGTCGACTCCGACCCTCTGGGATCAGCTCCCTCCAGAGATAACAACTGCCCCCACCCTCCTTGCCTTTCGTAAACTCCTTAAAACCCACCTTTGTCGTCAGGCGTGGAGGAACTGAAATATCTCTCCCTGCCTATGTAGTTTTTTGTGTGTGATATGACTGTATGTATGTTTTTATATATTGGGGTTTCTTGTTTTTTAGACTTTTTAAATGTATTATTGTTATTTTAGATTCTAACTATTAGATTTGTCATTATATATTGTTTTTATCATTGCTGTAAGCCACCCCGAGTCTACGGAGAGGGGCGGCATACAAATCTAATGAATAATAATAATAATAATAATAATAATAATAATAATAATAATAATTCTAGGTCTGTGATGGCAAACGTATGGTATGCATATCCAAAGTAGCAGCCGAAGCCAGGCTGCATAGCACGTGTGGTCTTGCCTGTTTTTCTCCTGGGTTTCTGGCGTGCATGCATGTGCAACAATCAGCTGTCCTTTGCATGCATGGCAGTGCCGAAAACTGTTGTGTGAATGTGCACTGGTCAGCAGATTGTTGATGGGCATACACACCAGAACCCAGAAGCTCAGTTTTTCTGGAGCGTGATCCCTTTTGCATGCGCGGCAGAGCCGAAAACCGACCTGCTGATCGTCAGGCACATATAATTCAGCTTTTCCGGATGTGCGCATGGTAGTACCACAAACTGCCCTGCGGTTGCATGCTGCCCACCTGATTGTCGGGCGTTCATGCACGCTAGAACACGGACGTTTGGCTTTTTCAGAACGTGGTCATGACGAGCACGTGCGGGCCCGACGTTTCTGTCATAAGAATTTAGAGTTGTCTAATCTAATGTCTGAGCACTAGAGACCCAGTTTGATTCACTTCCTGCAAATAGTTGAAAAAGTCGGTGTGGTACAATTTCACCGTCAAGGAGAGAAAAGCAAATTGGGGACGACAGGCAGAAATTGAACCATCTCCATGAAGTGGGGTGGGTTTCCCTCCCCACTCCCATGTAAGCATAAGCAAGCATAAGCATTTCAGGTCCCAGGGAATTGATTCAGATCCCCCCCCCCCCCCCCGTTTGAGAAAGGACCAAAGTGGAGCTCACTTTCTCATTTGGGGAGAGTGCACTGATTGGCATGAAATAGGATCCAGGAACATAGTTTTACCCGTGCAAATCCTTTCCTTCCTTCATTTTCTTTCTTTCCTTCTTCCTTTCTCCTTCTCCTTTCTCTCTCCTCTTGCTTTCCTTCCTTCATTTCCCTCCCTAATCTCCTTTCCTTCCTTCCCTCCCTCTTCCTTCATTTTCTTTCTTTCCTTTCTTCTTTCTCTCTCCTCTTGCGCTCCTTCCTTCATTTCCCTCCCTAATCTCCTTTCCTTCCTTCCCTCCCTCTTCCTTCATTTTCTTTCTTTCCTTTCTTCTTTCTCTCTCCTCTTGCGCTCCTTCCTTCATTTCCCTCCCTAATCTCATTTCCTTCCTTCCCTCCCTCTTCCTTCATTTTCTTTCTTTCCTTTCTTCTTTCTCTCTCCTCTTGCGCTCCTTCCTTCATTTCCCTCCCTAATCTCCTTTCCTTCCTTCCCTCCCTCCCTCTTCCTTCATTTTCTTTCTTTCCTTTCTTCTTTCTCTCTCCTCTTGCGCTCCTTCCTTCCTTCCCCTCCCTCAACTCCCTTCTTTCTTTCCTCCCTCCCTCCCTTCATTTTCTTTCCTTTTTCCTTCTTTCTCTCTCCTCTTGCCTTTCCTTCCTTCCTTCCTCCCCTCCTCTCTCCTCCCTCCCCTCCTTCCTTTCCTTCCTCCCATCCCTTCCTATCATCCTCCCTCCCATGCAGAATCTTTCCTTTATAGAATTCTATAAAAGTACTGAGAAAGCTCAGAGAACAAAAATAACATTTACACACACACGCACATACACAAGGCCTTATTCAATTGTTCCTTTTGGCTGCTCTTAGGGTGATTGTTACTGACAAACATCGATTCATGGCTCTCTTGCACAAACAATCATCTGTTTGAGGGCAAGCCAGTTGCAGGGCCTTAGGAGCATCCAGGTGTGCCGCCAAAAGCAGCTGCCATTTGCACAAGGATAGTGGTGAAGAGTGCCCATTGCTTTGGGCTCCAGGTCCCAGTGGTCCCGCCTTCCCCTCAGCCTCTCCCCCCCTTCTTAGGATGACTCAGCTGCCAATCAAAGAGTAGCAGCTGTGTTGGGCCATGGGGAGGAGGTAGGAAGACAAAATGGCTGCCTGGGATCTCTGAAGCCCTCATAAATTGATCAGGCTTCAAAATAAAGAGAAAAACAACAGGGGAAAAGGCAGCCATGCTGAGAAGAGGCAACCAGGAAAGGAGGCCGCAGCTGAAAAAACAGGGCAGGGAGAGTTGGCCTGAGGGAAAAATTTCCCTCAGCTGGAGCCAAGAGTTGAAGATAATAGAGAAATAATAATAGTAATAATAACAACAATCATGGGAAGTCCTCAGAAGGTGGATAAAAATGCCAAATCCGGTCTAAACATCTGGCTAACTCCAGCCAATTAATTTTGTTATTTTATTTATTATTTGTTTTATTTTAATTGATTGATTTTACTTTCCCAGTGTTATTTTTATTTTATTTATTATTTTATTTTATTTGACTTACTGTATTTTATTATTTTATTGATTTAATATAATATATATTATATTATAATTATATATATATATTATATAATATAATATAAAATATCATATATTATAATTATTATATAATATATTATATTATATTATATTAAATCAATAAAATAATAAAATGAGTCAAATAAAATATAATTTATTTATTATTTATTTATTTATTAGATTTGTATGCTGCCCCTCTCCGTAGACTCTGGGTGGCTAAGCTAATATTTTATATAACATAAATATACAGTATATTATATTATATTAATTATATTATATTATATTATATTATATTATATTATATTATATTATATTATATTATATTATATTATATTATATTATTGAACTTCTTAACCACCCATCTCCCTCCTAGAGGGGCCCTCAATACCATTTGCCTATAGGTAGTCCTTGACGTGCAAGTTTCTTTAGTGACCGTTTGACATTACAACGGTGCTGGAAAAAATGTGACTTATCACACATATGACCCACTGCATCATCCCTATGATCATGGAATCAAAATGACTCCTATTTATTACAATTAAAGTGTCCTGGAGTTCACATGATCGCTTTCGCAACCTTCTGTCAAACAAAGTCAATAGGGAAGCTATATTCAACCTTCCATCCTTCCAAGGTCGGTAAAATGAGGACCCAGATGGGGGCAATATGGTTACTCTCTGTAAACCGCTTAGAGAGGACTGTAAAGCACTATGAAGCGGTATATAAGTCTAAGTGCTATTGCTAAATCCTATTCACTTAACGACTGTATTACTAACATCATAAGTGCAGGGATTCACTTAACTGTGGCGAGGAAGGTCATAAAACAGAGCAAAAGTTACCTAGCAAATATATCACTTAGCAACAGAAATCCTGGGCTCAATTTGTTTTTGTAAATCAAGGACTACCTGTAAAAACGAGAACTGGTGGAACCATAAAATAGAGAAAGTCATAAGAAATGAAAAGGCTAAATTGCTCCGGGACTTTAAAATTCAAACAGACAGGTAGTTTATTTATTTAATTTTATTTATTTATTGGATTTGTATGCCGCCCCTCTCCGTTGCCACAAAAACATCCCAGACATAACAATTGTTAAAAATTTAATCTGTTGTGGAATTCCAGGGGTTTTTGACTGTGGTGAAAATAAGTTGATGCTATTAAGCAGGATTTTTCAATTGATTTGTATTTTGCTAATCTGGTTTTCAGTGACACGTTTGTTTGAACCTAACTATGATATATTTCCAGATTAGGTTCAAGGTAAAAAATAGGCAATATTTTCAGGGAATCATACACACACATACACAATCAAACATTAGTGTTGGGGAGGTGACTTCAATTTTCAATAAGAGAATGAAAAAAAAATCGAGGACTTGGCTGATCGTATTTGTCAAAGTTGGCCATTGTCCTGTTGTCTTGAGCAACATTATGCCACCAAGCCGCTTATATTTTCTACCCAAACCAATCAGAAAAACAATAATCAAACAACTGGCAGAGATATCCCACTTGGCTGGATGCTGTACAATGTAGAAATCCAAATGAAGTAAGCCTGGTTCAGGGGTAGGCAATGTTGGCTCTTCTATGACATGTGGACTTCAACTCCCAGAATTCCTGTGCTAGCATGATTGGCTCAGGAATTCTGGGAGCTGAAGTCCACAAGTCATAGAAGAGCCAACATTGCCTACCCCTGGCCTAGTTGAACTAACTCTAGAAAACGCAGAGAACAAAGATGGTTAGGGGACTGGAGGCTAAAGATATGATGAACATTTGCAGGAATGAGTCTACTCTAGTGGAAAGAAGGCCCAAGGATACCTCAATATTTGAAGGGCTGTCACAGAAAAGAGGAGGTTGATCTGTACTCCAAAGCATCAGAAGACAGGATAAGAAGCAACAGATGGAAACTCATCAAGGAGAGAACCAACCTAGAACCATGGTGGCAAATCTATGGCACACTTGCCACTGGTAGCATAGAAAGCCTCCTGAAGCCTGGGGAGGGCAAAAAATGGGCACAATGGCCCAAATTCTGGTAGGCCAATGGGTCCGTTTTTTGCCATCCACATGTTCTGGAGGCTTTGCTGAAGCCTATAGGGAGGGGGGGGGGAAATGGCCCAATGGGCCACCAGAAGTCCAGAAGTTTCATTGAGCCCTGCATGTGATGTGGGGGGAGAGGGCATTGCATTATGGGTTTGCTTTGGCACCCAAGCAAAAAATGTTTTGCCATCACTGACCTAGAACTAAGAAACTTCCTGACAGTGAGTAAAGTTAACCAGTGAATGGCTTCCCTCCAGAAGTTGTGGGTGCTCCATTACCAGAGGTTTTCAAGAACAGACTGGACAGCCAAGGTCTCCTGCTTCAGCAGGGGGTTGCACTACAAGACCTCCAACCTTCCTTTCCAAAATATTTTACAGGACCAATAGGGTCTCTTCTAACCCTACTATTTTATGTTCTAAGCAGGAATATTTGAAGTGAAATGATGAGACTTGTCACTGTAGACATTTTAAGGATGTTGTTTTGATACGGACTGCTATCCGTGATTGCCTGTAGAAGCACAGTAATTTGAAAGTTTGATGACACAATTTCTTTCCCTTTCAGAGTGGAGATGACGAAGAGTACCAGAGGATTTACACCACGAAAATTAAACCTCGCCTTAAATCAGAAGATGGCATAGAAGTTGAGCATGCAGGAACTCAAAGCAGGACCATCACGGTCACCAAAAGAGTCACAGCTTACACTGTCGATGTTACCGGCCACGAAGGTGCCAAAGAGATTGACATCAGCAGTCCCGAGTTTAAGATCAAGATTCCTAAACATGAAATGACCCAGATTACTAAAGTTGGGATTGAATCAGAGCCTGGGAAAACCGTCATCAAGATCCCACACATGGATTCAACTGGAAGAACCAGCTATGGAAAACCCTCCCGTGAAGGAGGGAAATTCCATGACGTGACGTATTCTGGACCAACTATTGACTTGCCTTCCCGAAAATTGGAGGCAGGTGTTCCTGATTCCCCAACAGTGGGAAAAACTGATATCCAAGTCTCCAACATCAAGGGTATAGGTTTGAGAGGTCAGACAGATTTCAGCGGCCCTGAAATCAATGGGAAGACAGGGGACCGGCTGCAATTTGATATCAAAGGTCCTAAAATTAAAGGGGAATTGGGAGGGTTGCAAGGCGCAGGGGTAAAAGTTCCTGCTTCAGGCATTGAAGGCAAGATGACAAGTCCAGGTCTCGGTAACGAAAGCAAAGGAAATCTTACCTTCCCTGCAATGAGAATGCCCAAATTTGGAATAGCATCTCCAAGTGCTGACATTGAAGTTCCTCAACTGGATGCAACAGCTCCATCTGTGACAATCAAGGGAATACCAGAACCAAAGTTGGATATGGGTGTAAAAGGACTAGATTTCAAAGGTGGGATGAAATCAAAGATGGATTGGGGGGCTCCGGACATTAGCCTTGAACAGAGTGAAGATAAATTTAAAATACCCCACATGGATATTCCTAAATTTTCCGTTTCAGGCCCTGCAGCAGATATCAATGTTCCAAAAGGAGGGATTGAGATTAGTGGACAGACACCCAAAATCTCTATGTCAGATATTGACTTGAATCTTAAAAGTCCAAAAGGAAAAGGAACTATTTCTGGGCCAAAGATTGAAGGGGACTTGAAAGGACCTAGCATGAGTATTGAGGGCACAAATGTTGACCTTGGTGGACCATTCAAAGGTCCCAATATCACAATGCCCTCTGTGAAAACTACCCCAGTCAAAGTTGCTGTGCCAGATGTTGATTTGAACCTAAAAGGGCCATCATTAAAGGGGGATGTGGATGTTTCTGGGCCCAAACTAGAAGGCAGCTTGAAGGGTCCACATATAGACCTCAAAGGCCCCAAAATGGACATTGCGGCTCCTGACATTGGCATCAAAGGTCCTTCCGGTCAACTGAAAGGGCCTCATATCAAAACTCCACAAATCTCCATTCCAGACATTGACCTAAATTTGAAAGGCCCCAAAGTCAAGGGGGACATGGGTGTTTCTGTGCCAAGATTGGAAGGAGAACTGAAGGGCCCAGCTGTGGACATCAAAGCTCCGAAAGTAGACATTGTTGCACCAGATGTTGACCTTCACGGCCCTGGACTCAAAATGCCCAAATTGAAAATGCCCAAATTTGGTGTGCCCAGCTTGAAACCTGATGTTCCTGGTGTGGACATCAGTCTTCCCCAGGGCAGCCTTGACATCTCAGGTCCTAAAGTAGATATTGGAGCTCCTTGTTTGGATATCAAGGCACCAAAGATTTCAGTTCCAGATTTCGACCTGAGCCTGAAAGGGCCACCATTAAAAGGTGATGTGGATGTTTCTGTGCCCAAACTTGAAGGCAGCTTGAAGGGCCCACAGATAGACCTCAAAGGCCCCAAAGTGGACATTGCTGCTCCTGAAATTGGCCTCAAAGGTCCTTCAGGTCAACTGAAAGGGCCTCATATCAAAACTCCACAAATCTCCGTTCCAGACATTGACCTAAATTTGAAAGGTCCCAAAGTCAAGGGGGACATGGGTGTTTCCATGCCAAGAATGGAAGGAGGACTGAAGGGCCCAGCTGTGGACTTCAAGGCTCCAAAAGTAGACATTGTTGCACCAGATGTTGCCCTTCATGGCCCTGAACTCAAAATGCCCAAATTAAAAATGCCCAAATTTGGTGTGCCCAGCTTGAAACCTCCTTGTGTAGACATCAATCTTCCCAAGGGCAGCCTTGACATCTCAGGTCCTAAAGTAGATATTGCAGCTCCAGGATTGGATATTGAAGCACCAGAAGCCAAAATTAAAGGCCCTAAAGTCAAGATGCCAGGATTACATGTTGAGGCACCAAAGGTTTCCGTTCCAGATGTTGACCTGTGCCTGAAAGGGCCATCATTAAAGGGGGATGTGGATGTTTCTGTGCCCAAACTAGAAGGCAGCTTGAAGGGCCCACATATAGACGTCAAAGGCCCCAAAGTGGACATTACTGCTCCTGATGTTGGCATCAAAGCTCCTTCAGGTCAACTGAAAGGGCCTCATATCAAAACTCCACAAATCTCCATTCCAGACATTGACTTAAATTTGAAAGGCCCCAAAGTCAAGGGGGACATGGGTGTTTCCATGCCAAGAATGGAAGGAGAACTGAAGGGTCCAGCTGTGGACATCAAGGCTCCGAAAGTAGACATTGTTGCACCAGATGTTGATCTTCATGGCCCTGGACTCAAAATGCCCAAATTGAAAATGCCCAAATTTGGTGTGCCGAGCTTGAAACCAGACATTCCTGGTGTGGACATCAGTCTTCCCCAGGGCAGCGTTGACATCTCAGGTCCTAAAATAGATATTGGAGCTCCTAAATTGGATATTGAGGCACCAAAGATTTCAGTTCCAGATGTTGATCTGAGCCTGAAAGGGCCATCATTAAAAGGCGACGTGGATGTTTCTGTGCCCAAACTAGAAGGCAGCATGAAGGGTCCACATATAGACCTCAAAGCCCCCAAAATGGTCATTGCGGCTCCTGACATTGGCATCAAAGCTCCTTCAGGTCAACTGAAAGGGCCTCATATCAAAACTCCACAAATCTCCATTCCAGACATTGACCTAAATTTGAAAGGCCCCAAAGTCAAGGGGGACATGGGTGTTTCCATGCCAAGAATGGAAGGAGAACTGAAGGGCCCAGCTGTGGACATCAAGGCTCCGAAGGTAGACATTGTTGCACCAGATGTTGATCTTCATGGCCCTGGACTCAAAATGCCCAAATTGAAAATGCCCAAATTTGGTATGCCCAGTTTGAAACCTGACGTTCCTGGTGTAGACATCAGTCTTCCCCAGGGCAGCCTTGACATCTCAGGTCCTAAAGTAGATATTGGAGCTCCTCGTTTGGATATCAAGGCACCAAAGATTTCAGCTCCAGATTTTGACTTGAGCTTGAAAGGGGCACCATTAAAGGGTGATGTGGATGTTTCTGTGCCCAAACTTGAAGGCAGCTTGAAGGGCCCACAGATAGACTTCAAAGGCCCCAAAATGGACATTGCTGCTCCTGACATTGGCCTCAAAGGTCCTTCGGGTCCACTGAAAGGACCTCATTTCAAAACCCCACATATCTCCATTCCAGACATTGATCTAAATTTGAAGGGCCCCAGAGTCAAGGGGGACATGGGTGTTTCCATACCAAAAATGGAAGGAGAACTGAAGGGTCCAGCTGTGGACATTAAGGCTCCGAAAGTAGACATTGTTACACCAGATGTTGACCTTCATGGTCCTGGACTCAAAATGCCCAAATTGAAAATGCCCAAATTTGGCGTGCCTAGCTTGAAAGGTGAAGTTCCTGATGTGGACATAGGTGTTACCCAGAGCAGCCTTGACTTCTCTGGTCCAAAAGTAGATATTGCAGCCCCAGGATTGAATATTGAAGTTCCAGAAGGCAAAATTAAAGGCCCTAAAGTCAAGATGCCAGAAATGCATATTAAAGGTCCTAAAATCTCCATGCCAGACGCTGATTTGAATCTAAAGGGGCCCAAACTCACAGGAGACATTGATGTTTCTATTCCAAAATTAAAAGGGGACATAAAAGGTCCAGAAATTGATATCAAAGGTCCAAAATTAGATTTTGAAGCTCCAGATGTTGACCTACATGGACCAGAAGGGAAATTGAAGATGCCAAAATTCAAAATGCCTAAGTTTGGAATACCTAGCATCAAAGGAGAAGGTCCAGATGTGGATGTATCTCTTCCCAAAGCAGAGCTTGATGTTTCTGTTCCAACAGTTGACGTAGCAGCACCAAATTTGGACATTGAAGGCCCAGAAGGAAAACTAAAAGGATCCAAATTTAAGATGCCCGAGTTTAACATTCATGCACCAAAGATATCAATGCCAGATGTTGATATGAATTTAAAAGGGCCAAAATGGAAAGGGAATGCAGATATTTCTGGACCAAAAATAGAAGGTGAACTTAAGGGACCTCAGATTGATATTGAACGTCCTAAACTGGATGTGGATGTCCCTGATGTAGAGCTGGAAGGGCCTGAAGGAAAAATTAAAGGTCCAAAGTTTAAAATGCCTGAAATGCATTTCAAAACACCTAAAATCTCCATGCCAGACTTCAATTTGAAAGGTCCAAAAGGGAAAGGTAATATGGATGTTTCTATTCCAACACTAGAAGGCGAATTCAAGGGACCCAGCGTCGATATCAAGAGGCCTACAGTAGAGCTAAGTGGTCCAGACATTGATCTGCAGAGTGAGGGGAAACTAAAAATGCCAAAATTGAAGATGCCAATTTTTACTGCTTCAGGCCCCAAACTTGAAAGTCCTGATGTAGATCTAAGCTTGCCAAAGGGAGAAATTGACATCTCAGGCCCAAAGATAGATGTGGAAGCTCCAGAACTTGACATTGAAAGTCCTGAAGGAAAGTTGAAAGGTTCAAAATTTAAGATGCCAAAACTAAATATCAAAGCACCGAAGATCTCCATGCCTGACGTAGACTTGAACATCAAAGGACCTGGAGCGAGAGGACAGATGGATGTAACTGTACCAAATATTGGAGGCAATCTTGAAGGACCTCAGATTGATATAAAGTCTCCTAAACTAGATGTAGAAGCACCAGACATTAACTTAGAAGGTCCAGAAGGAAAAGTGAAAGGGCCCAAATTTAAGATGCCCGAAATGCACATCAAAGCTCCAAAGATCTCTATGCCAGATGTTGACCTGAACCTCAAAGGTCCAAAACTGAAAGGAGATGTGGATATTTCTGTCCCAAAGCTGGAAGGTGACCTGAAAGCCCCAGGTGTGGATATCAAAGGTCCCAAAGTGGACATTGATGCACCTGATGTTGAACTTCATGGACCAGAAGGAAAGTTGAAGATGCCCAAATTCAAAATGCCCAAATTTGGAATGCCCAGCTTCAAAGGGGAAGGCCCAGATGTGGATGTAAGCCTCCCTAAAGGAGATCTTGATCTTTCTGGTCCAAAAGTTGAACTTGAAGGACCATGCTTGGACATTGAAGGCCCAGAAGGCAAAGTAAAAGGGCCCAAATTTAAGATGCCTGAAATGCACTTCAAGACTCCAAAGATCTCTATGCCAGACGTTGACCTGAACCTCAAAGGTCCAAAACTGAAAGGAGATGTGGATATTTCTGTCCCAAAGCTGGAAGGTGACCTGAAAGCCCCAGGTGTGGATATCAAAGGTCCCAAAGTGGACATTGATGCACCTGATGTTGAACTTCATGGACCAGAAGGAAAGTTGAAGATGCCCAAATTCAAAATGCCCAAATTTGGAATGCCCAGCTTCAAAGGGGAAGGCCCAGAGATGGATGTAAGGCTCCCTAAAGGAGATCTTGATCTTTCTGGTCCAAAAGTTGAACTTGAAGGACCAAGCTTGGACATTGAAGGCCCAGAAGGCAAAGTGAAAGGACCCAAATTTAAGATGCCTGAAATGCACATCAAAGCCCCAAAGATCTCCATGCCAGATGTTGATTTCAACCTGAAAGGTCCAAAGCTGAAGGGAGATGTGGATGTTTCTGTTCCAAAGCTGGAAGGTGACCTTAAAGGCCCACATGTCGATATCAAAGGCCCCAAACTGGATATAGATGCACCTGACCTTGAAATTGAAGGCCCTGAAGGAAAGTGGAAAACTCCGAAGTTTAAGATGCCTGAAATGCATATCAAAACTCCTAAAATCTCAATGCCAGACATAGACCTAAATCTAAAAGGTTCTAAAGTCAAAGGTGATGCTGATGTCTCAATTCCTAAACTAGAAGGAAATTTGAAAGGTCCAGAAATTGATATCAAAGGTCCAAAACTTGATGTTGATGTCCCAGATGTTGACCTACATGGACCAGAAGGAAAATTCAAAATGCCCAAGTTCAAAATGCCAAAGTTTGGCATGCCAGGCTTCAAAGGAGAAGGCCCAGATGTTGATGTAAGTCTCCCCAGTGCAGACCTTGATGCAAGTCTTCCCAAAGTTGAGCTTGAAGCACCAAGTTTGGACATTGAAGGCCCAGAGGGTAAAGTGAAAGGGCCCAAGTTTAAGATGCCTGAAATGCACTTCAAGACCCCAAAGATCTCAATGCCCGATATTGATCTGAACCTCAAAGGCCCAAAGCTGAAGGGAGATGTTGATGTTTCTGTTCCAAAGCTGGAAGGTCCAGATGTCGATATCAAAGGTCCCAAACTGGATATTGATGCACCAGATGTTGAAATTGAAGGTCCTGAAGGAAAGTGGAAAACTCCAAAGTTTAAGATGCCTGAGATGCACATCAAAGCTCCAAAGTTCTCCATGCCAGATGTAGATTTAAATCTAAAAGGTCCAAAACTGAAGGGTGATGTGGATGTTTCTGTACCAAAGCTGGAAGCTGACTTGAGAGCCCCAGATGTAGATATCAAAGGTCCCAAAATGGATATTGATGCACCTGATGTTGAACTTCATGGACCAGAAGGAAAGTTGAAGATGCCCAAATTCAAAATGCCCAAATTTGGAATGCCCGGCTTCAAAGGAGAAGGTCCAGATGTGGATGTAAGCCTCCCTAAAGGAGATTTTGATGTTTCTGGTCCAAATGTTGAACTTGAAGGACCAAGCCTGGACATTGAAGGCCCAGAAGGCAAATTGAAAGGCCCCAAATTTAAGATGCCTGAAATGCACATCAAAGCTCCAAAGATCTCCATGCCAGATGTTGATTTCAACCTGAAAGGTCCAAAGCTGAAGGGAGATGTGGATGTTTCTGTTCCAAAGCTGGAAGGTCCAGATGTGGATATCAAGGGTCCCAAACTGGATATTGATGCACCAGATGTAGAAATTGAAGGCCCTGAAGGAAAGTGGAAAACTCCAAAGTTTAAGATGCCTGAGATGCACATCAAAGCGCCAAAGATTTCTATGCCAGATGTAGACTTAAACCTCAAAGGTCCAAAACTGAAAGGAGATGTGGATGTGTCTGTTCCTAAGTTAGAAGGTGGCCTAAAAGGGCCAGATGTGGATATCAAAGGTCCCAAAGTGGATATTGATGCACCTGATGTTGAACTTCATGGACCAGAAGGAAAGTTGAAGATGCCCAAATTCAAAATGCCCAAATTCGGAATGCCCAGCTTCAAAGGGGAAGGCCCAGATGTAGATGTAAACCTCCCTAAAGGAGATCTTGACCTTTCTGGTCCAAAAGTTGAACTTGAAGGACCAAGTTTGGACATTGAAGGCCCAGAAGGCAAAGTGAAGGGCCCCAAATTTAAGATGCCTGAAATGCACATCAAAGCTCCAAAGTTCTCCATGCCAGATGTTGATTTCAACCTGAAAGGTCCAAAGCTGAAGGGAGATGTGGATGTTTCTGTTCCTAAGCTAGAAGGTGGCCTAAAAGGGCCAGATGTGGATATCAAGGGTCCCAAATTGGATGTTGATGCACCTGATGTTGAACTTCATGGACCAGAAGGAAAGTTGAAGATGCCAAAATTCAAAATGCCCAAGTTTGGAATGCCCGGCTTTAAAGGAGAAGGTCCAGATGTGGATGTAAACCTCCCTAAAGGAGATCTTGATCTTTCTGGTCCAAAAGTTGAACTTGAAGGACCACATTTGGACATTGAAGGCCCAGAAGGAAAAGTGAAAGGATCCAAATTTAAGATGCCTGAAATGCATTTCAAGACCCCAAAGATCTCAATGCCCGACATTGATCTGAACCTCAAAGGTCCAAAACTGAAGGGAGATCTGGACGTGTCTGTTCCCAAACTGGAAGGCCCAGATGTGGATATCAAAGGTCCCAAAATGGACATTGATGCACCTGGTGTTGAACTTCATGGACCAGAAGGAAAGTTGAAGATGCCCAAATTCAAAATGCCCAAATTTGGAATGCCTGGCTTCAAAGGAGAAGGTCCAGATGTGGATGTAAGCCTCCCTAAAGGAGATCTTGATCTTTCTGGTCCAAAAGTTGAACTTGAAGGACCAAGCTTGGACATTGAAGGCCCAGAAGGCAAAGTGAAAGGACCCAAATTTAAGATGCCTGAAATGCATTTCAAGACCCCAAAGATCTCAATGCCCGATATTGATCTGAACCTCAAAGGCCCAAAGCTGAAGGGAGATGTTGATGTTTCTGTTCCAAAGCTGGAAGGTCCAGATGTCGATATCAAAGGTCCCAAACTGGATATTGATGCACCAGATGTTGAAATTGAAGGTCCTGAAGGAAAGTGGAAAACTCCAAAGTTTAAAATGCCCGAAATGAACATCAAAGCTCCCAAGATCTCCATGCCAGACTTTGACTTGAACCTCAAAGGTCCCAGAGTGAAAGGAGACATGGATGTCTCAGTACCGAGTTTGGAAGGTGACTTGAAGGGCCCTGGCATTGACATCAAAGGGCCCAAGCTAGACGTTGATGTTCCAGATGTTGATCTTGAAGGTCCTGAAGGAAAGTGGAAAACTCCAAAGTTTAAGATGCCTGAAATGAACATCAAAGCTCCCAAAATCTCCATGCCAGACTTTGACTTGAACCTCAGAGGTCCCAGAGTGAAAGGAGATGTGGATGTCTCAGTACCAAGCCTGGAAGGTGACCTGAAAGGCCCGGATGTAGGCATCAAGGGCCCCAAAGTTGGTGTTGATCTTCCTGATGTTGACCTTGAAGGGCCTGAAGGAAAATTTAAAAGTCCTAAGTTTAAGATGCCTGAAATGCATTTTAATGTTCCTAAAATCTCTATGCCTGATATAGATTTGAACTGGAGAAAGCCTAAAGTAGAAGCCGATGTATCTATACCAACGGTGGAGGGGGACTTGAAAGGCCCAAGTGTAGACATTAAAGGTCCCAAACTAGATATTGATGTCCCTGATGTTGACATAGAAGGACCAGAAGGAAAATGGAAAGGGCCTAAATTTAAGATGCCGGAAATGAACATCAAAGCTCCCAAAATTTCCATGCCCGATTTTGACTTGAACCTGAAGGGTCCCAAAATTAAGGGTGATGTGGATGTTTCTGTGCCAAAGCTAGAGGGGGATGTTAGGGGGCCAGAACTCGATATTAAAGCACCCCAGTTAGATATTGATGATATAAGTGTGGAAGTACCAGAGGGAAAGATAAAAGGTCCTAAATTTAAGATGCCCGGAATGGACATCAAAGCTCCCAAAATTTCCATGCCAGATTTTGACTTGAACCTGAAAGGTTCAAAGCTGAAGGGAGATGTTTCTGTTCCCAAACTGGAAGGTCCAGAGGTGGATATCAAGGGTCCCAAATTGGATATTGATGCACCAGATGTAGAAATCGAAGGTCCTGAAGGGAAGTGGAAAACTCCAAAGTTTAAGATGCCCGAAATGAACATCAAAGCTCCCAAGATCTCCATGCCAGACTTTGACTTGAACCTCAAAGGTCCCAGAGTGAAAGGAGATGTGGATGTTTCAGTACCGAGCTTGGAAGGTGACCTGAAAGGCCCTGACGTGGACATCAGAGGGCCCAAGCTAGACGTTGATGTTCCAGATGTTGATCTTGAAGGGAAGTGGAAGGGACCCCAGTTTAAAATGCCTGAAATCAAAGCTCCCAAAATCTCCATGCCAGACTTTGATTTGAACTTGAAGGGACCGAAAGTGAAAGGGGATGTGGATGTGTCATTGCCAAAGGTTGAAGCTCCTGATGTGAACATTCAAGGGCCCAAAGTCGATATTGACATCCCCGATGTTGACCTGCATGCTCCAGAGGGTAAAATAAAGCTGCCCAAATTTAAAATGCCCAAGTTTGGGATGCCTGGATTTAAAGAAAGTCCTTCGGTGGATGTGACCATACCCAAGGGAGAAGTGGATATATCCGGCCCCAAACTAGATATTGAAACACCTGATCTGGAAATTGAACCTCCAGAAGGAAAACTGAAAGGCCCCAAAATGAAGATGCCAGAAATGCATTTTAACGTACCCCAAATTTCAATTCCAGATATTGATTTGAATTTGAAAGGCTCAAAACTCAGAGGAGAGGTAGGAGGTGACATTAAAGGGCCTGATGTTGCATTGAAAGGACCTGGTGTTGAACTGGAGACACCAAAAGTAGATATTGAAGCAAAACCAAAGAAATCCAGATTTAAACTTCCCAAGTTCAATTTCTCTGGCCCCAAACTTCATACACCTGAAGTTGATGTGAAGGTTAAGAAACCAGATGTTGATATCGCAGGACCAAAAGTGGGAGTTCAGAGTCCAGATGTGGATATCCAAGGAAAAGCAAAAGGTTCTAAATTTAAAATGCCGTCATTGAATATTTCCTCCCCTAAGGTCTTTATGCCCGATGTGGAATTAAATTTGAAAGGGCCTAAATTAAAAGGAGACCTGAATGTTTCAGTACCAAGCCTGGAAGGAGATATGAAAGCCCCTGAAATTGATATCAAAGGCCCCAAGGTGGAGGTTGACACACCAGAAGTTGATCTTCATGGCCCTGAAGGCAAACTCAAAATGCCTAAGTTTAAAATGCCCAAATTTGGAATCCCAGGCATCAAAGCAGAAGCTCCTGATGTGGACGTAACCCTTCCCAAAGCTGATTTTGACCTGTCAGGCCCCAAAGTGGACATTGAAACTCCTGACCTAGAAGGGCCAGAGGGGAAGCTGAAAGGCCCGAGGATCAAGATGCCAGCAATGCAAATCAAAACTCCGAAAATCTCAATGCCAGACATAGACCTGAATCTCAAAGGCCCAAAATGGAAGGGAGACGTCGATGTCTCTGTGCCAAAGTTGGAGGGTGACTTAAAAGGCCCTGAAGTTGATATCAAAGGTCCAAAGGTAGATGTTGATCTTCCAGATGTTGACCTTGAAGGCCCGGAAGGAAAAGTGAAAGGCCCCAGGTTTAAGATGCCTGACATGCACTTTAAGGCTCCCAAAATTTCCATGCCAGATTTTGACTTAAACCTGAAAGGACCTAAATTAAAAGGAGATGCAGATGTGACCCTACCAACATTGGAAGGGGATCTGAGGGGACCAGAGGTTGATATCAAAGCACCTAAACTTGATGTAGATGTTCCCGATATTGAACTGGAGGCCCCAGAAGGTAAAGTGAAAGGGCCCAAATTTAAGATGCCAGACATGAACATCAAGGCACCTAAAATTTCCATGCCAGATGTGGATTTCAACCTGAAAGGGCCTAAACTCAAGGGAGATTTGGATGTCTCAGCCCCAGGACTGCAAGGAGAACTTGGAGGACCAGAAATTGACATCAAAGGTCCAAAGCTGGATGTTGATGTCCCAGACGTTAATCTACATGGACCAGAAGGAAAGCTGAAGATGCCAAAATTCAAGATGCCCAAATTTGGCATGCCTGGTTTCAAAGGAGAAGGTCCAGATGTGGATGTAAGCCTTCCCAAAGGAGATCTTGATCTTTCTGGTCCAAAAGTTGAACTTGAAGGACCGAGTTTGGACATTGAATGTCCAGAAGGAAAAGTGAAAGGACCCAAATTTAAGATGCCTGAAATGCACTTCAAGACCCCAAAGATCTCAATGCCCGACATTGATCTGAACCTCAAAGGTCCAAAACTGAAAGGAGATGTGGATGTTTCTGTTCCCAAACTGGAAGGCCCAGATGTGGATATCAAAGGTCCCAAATTGGATATTGATGCACCTGATGTAGAAATTGAAGGTCCTGAAGGAAAGTGGAAAACTCCAAAGTTTAAAATGCCCGAAATGAACATCAAAGCTCCCAAGATCTCCATGCCAGACTTTGACTTGAACCTTAAAGGTCCCAGAGTGAAAGGAGATATGGATGTCTCAGTACCAAGCTTGGAAGGTGACCTGAAAGGCCCTGACATTGACATCAAAGGGCCCAAGCTAGACATTGATGTTCCAGATGTTGATCTTGAAGGTCCTGAAGGAAAGTGGAAAACTCCAAAGTTTAAGATGCCTGAGATGAACATCAAAGCTCCCAAAATCTCCATGCCAGACTTTGACTTGAACCTCAGAGGTCCCAGAGTGAAAGGAGATGTGGATGTCTCAGTACCGAGCTTGGAAGGTGACCTGAAAGGCCCTGACATTGACATCAAAGGGCCCAAGCTAGATGTTGATGTTCCAGATGTTGATCTTGAAGGACCTGAAGGGAAGTGGATGGGACCCAAATTTAAAATGCCGGAGATGCATTTTAAGACTCCTAAAATGTCAATGCCAGATGTGGACTTAAACTTAAAAGCTCCAAAGCTGAAAGGAGATCTGAATGTCTCAGTTCCAGAGGGTGATTTGAAAGGCCCAGAAATTGACTTCAAGGGTCCAAAGCTTGATATCGATGCTCCAGATGTTGATCTACATGGTCCAGAAGGAAAGCTCAAAATGCCCAAGTTTAAGATGCCCAAGTTTGGCATGCCCAGCTTCAAAGGGGAAGGCCCAGATGTGGATGCAAACCTCCCCAAAGTGGATATTGATGCACCTGATATTGAACTTCATGGACCAGAAGGAAAGTTGAAGATGCCCAAATTCAAGATGCCCAAATTTGGAATGCCCAGTTTCAAAGCGGAAGGCCCGGATGTGGATGTAAGCCTCCCTAAAGGAGATCTTGATATTTCTGTCCCAAAAGTTGAACTTGAAGCACCATGTATGGACATTGAAGGCCCAGAAGTAAAAGGACCCAAATTTAAGATGCCTGAAATGCACATCAAAGCTCCAAAGATTTCTATGCCAGATGTAGACTTAAATGTCAAAGGTCCAAAACTGAAAGGAGATGTGGATGTGTCTGTTCCTAGGTTAGAAGGTGACCTAAAAGGGCCAGATGTGGATATCAAAGGTCCCAAAGTGGATATTGATGCACCTGATGTTAAACTTCATGGACCAGAAGGAAAGTTGAAGATGCCCAAATTCAAAATGCCCAAGTTCGGAATGCCCGGCTTTAAAGGAGAAGGCCCAGATGTAGATGTAAGCCTCCCTAAGGGAGATATTGATCTTTCTGTCCCAAAAGTTGGACTGGAAGCACCATGTATGGACATTGAAGGGCCAGAAGGAAAAGGAAAAGGTCCCAGATTTAAGATGCCTGAAATGCACTTCAAGACCCCGAAGATCTCAATGCCTGATATTGATCTGAACCTGAAAGGTCCAAAGCTGAAGGGAGATGTGGATGTGTCTGTTCCTAAACTGGAAGGCCCAGACATGAATATCAAGGGTCCCAAATTGGATATTGATGCACCTGATGTTGAACTTCATGGACCAGAAGGAAAGTTGAAGATGCCCAAATTCAAAATGCCCAAATTCGGAATGCCCGGCTTCAAAGGAGAAGGTCCAGATGTGGATGTAAACCTCCCTAAAGGAGATCTTGACATTTCTGGTTCAAAGGTTGAATTTGAAGGACCATGCTTGGACGTTGAAGGCCCGGAAGGAAAAGTGAAAGGGCCCAAATTTAAGATGCCTGAAATGCACATCAAAGCTCCAAAGATCTCCATGCCAGATGTAGACTTCAACCTCAAAGGTCCAAAGCTGAAGGGAGATGTGGACGTTTCTGTTCCACATCTGGAAGGCCCAGATGTGGATATCAAAGGTCCCAAATGGGATATTGATGCACCTGATGTAGAAATTGAAGGTCCTGAAGGAAAGTGGAAAACTCCCAAGTTTAAAATGCCCGAAATGAACATCAAAGCTCCCAAGATCTCCATGCCAGACTTTGACTTGAACCTCAAAGGTCCCAGAGTGAAAGGAGACATGGATGTCTCAGTACCGAGCTTGGAAGGTGATCTGAAAGGCCCTGACATTGACATCAAAGGGCCCAAGCTAGATGTTGATGTTCCAGATGTTGATCTTGAAGGACCTGAAGGGAAGTGGAAGGGACCCAAGTTTAAAATGCCAGAGATGCATTTTAAGACTCCTAAAATCTCAATGCCAGATATGCACCTAAAAGGTCCAAAGATAAAAGGAGATGTGGATGTTTCTGTGCCAAAGATCGAAGGTGACCTGAAAGTTCCAGAAGTAGACATTAATGTTCCTCAGATGGATCCTCCTGACTTTGATATTAAAGGACCAGAAGGCAAAATGAAAGGCCCTAAATTTCAGATGCCTGCATTTAACATCAAGGCCCCACAAATCAACATGCCTGATGTGGACTTCAACCTCAGAGGCCCTAAACTGAAAGGAGACGTTGATCTAGAAGTATCTGCTCCCAAAATAGATACAGATTTGAAGGGGCCAGATTTTGATATCAAGGGTCCTAAACTGGATGTCTCCGTACCTGATGTAGAATTGCAATGTCCTGAGGGGAAACTCAAAGGTCCCAAGTTTAAGATGCCCGAAATGAACATCAAAGCTCCCAAAATCTCCATGCCAGACTTTGACTTGAACCTCAAAGGTCCCAAAATGAAAGGAGATGTGGATGTCTCAGTACCAAGCTTGGAAGGTGATTTGAAGGGCCCTGACTTCAACATCAAAGGGCCCAAACTAGACATTGATGTTGGAGGTCCTGAAGGCAGTTTGAAAGGCCCCAAATTTAAGATGCCTGAAATGCAGATTAAAACCCCCAAAGTCTCCATGCCTGATGTACAGTTTGGTCTGAAAGGTGATGTCTCTGGACCAAAACTCTCAGGAGACTTGAAAGGTCCTGAAATTGACATTGCGGCTCCCACTGTTGATATCCACGGTCCGGATGGAAAAGTAAAATTACCCAAGATGAAGCTGCCTAAATTTGGCATCCAAGGAGAAGGACCCCAGTTGGACGCCAATCTGCCTGAAGGAGAGTTGAAAGTATCAGCTCCTGATGTGAAAATTGGAGCTCCAAGTTTGGACATCAAAGGACCAGAAGGACAATGGAAGGGCCCTGCAGTGAAGATGCCAGAAATGCATTTCAAAACACCTCAGATCTCCATGCCAGAAATCGACTTAAATCTGAAAGGTCACAAGGTGAAAGGTGATGTGGATGTCTCTGTTCCAGGAATGGCCATCCAAGGACCAGGAATTGAAGCTAGAGGTCCAGAGATTGACTTGGAATGTCCAGATGTGAATGTTGAAGGGCCAGAGGCTAATGTTAAACTCCCCAAATTTAAGATGCCGAAATTTGGGTTTGGAGCAAAGAGCCCTAAGGCCGATGTGAAATCACCCACTTTGGACGTGTCTCTTCCAGAAGCTGAGCTGAACGTTGAGTCGCCAGATGTTGCCCTTTCTGCCAAAGGGAAAAAAAGCAAATTCAAAATGCCCAAAATCCACATGAGTGGACCTAAAGTCAAAGGCAAGAAGGGTGATTTTGATGTGAGCGGAGAAATGGACGCCAGTGTGAAATCGCCGGATTTGGAAGGAAGCTTTTCAGTCCCAGAAGCATCCCTGAAAGCAGATGCCAACATCAAATCCCCCAAGGGAAAGAAACCAGTCTTTGGAAAACTCTCATTTCCCGATGTTGAGTTTGATATCAAATCGCCCATGTTCAAGGCCGATGCTTCTATGCCTAAGGTGGAAGAAGTCAGGATGCCAGGAATAGATGTGACCTCACCCAGTCTTGAAGCTTCTGTTCCCAGTGGAAGCGCAAACCTCAACATTGGAGGTCCTGATATTGGTCTTAAAGCCCCCGAGTTCAAGCTCTCGGGTGAAAGTATTGGCCTGGCTGGTCCCAAATTGGAAGGAGATCTGAGAATCCCCAGAGCTGAAGCCAATGTTGCCATCCCAGACATCAACCTGAAAGGTCCATCAGTCAACGTACCTTCTGTGGATGTTTCCGCACCTTCCATCTCTGCCCCCAGTGTCGATGTTCACTTAAAAGGACCAAAGCTGAAAGGTGATGTTGATCTCCCAAGTGCTGAAATCCAAGGCCCAGGAGGGAAGCTGAAATTCCCCAAGTTCAGCTTGCCAAAATTTGGGAAGCCCGGAGTGAACCTGGAAGGGCCAGAGGTAGACATTCAAGGACAGTTGCCCTCTGCACACCTTGATGTCTCTTCTCCACGAATTGAAGGAGAGGCGAGCATTCCTGAAATGGAAGTGAACCTGAAAGGACCAAAGGTAGCAAAAGACCTGGGTTTTTCTGGTGAGATTAAAGCTCCAAAAATGAATGTTGGCATGCCAGATGTCGGTGTTGGTGGATTTGAAGGGAAATTTCAGATGCAAAAGCCTTCGGGTCTAGACGTCAATCTAACAGCTCCAGACGTTGACCTGAAAGGGCCGAAAGTGAAGATGACTTCGCAAGGAGGCATCTCTGGACCTGAGGTGGACATCAATCTGAAAGAACCAAAGATCAAAGGAGATCTTGGCATTTCTGGTAGCATGACATGCCCCAAGGTAGAAGGCTCTGGAGGTGGAGTTAAACTTCCCTGCCTGAAACTTCCTCAGTTTACCATCGCTGGTGAAGGAGGCAGCCTTTCAGGGCCACAGATCAAAGGACCTGAAGCTGACTTTGATTTGAACATGAAAGGACCAAGTTTGAAAGGAGATGCTCAGTTTGCTACCGACTTAAAAGGTCAACACATTGGACTGGACATGCCAGGCATGAAGGTTTCTGGCCTGGATTTGGACACTGGGACCCCTGATATCTGTCTGAGAGGACCTTCCCTCAATGTCTCCGGTCCAAAAGTTTCCGGGCCAGACTTTGAGGTCAATCTGAAAGGGCCCAAGGTCCAAACACCAGAGCTACATGTGGGCGCCAAAGGGGCAAGGGACGTTCACTTTTCTGGACCAAAGATAGGGGCTGATCTCAGTGGTCCCAAATTAGGTATCAAAGGCCCTTCTCTTGGGATGGATGCTCCACAAGGCCATTTAGGAAGTTCAACTGGGAAGGTGTCCTTCCCCAAAATGAAAATACCAAAATTTGTGGTGGCAGGGCAAGAACCGGTAGTAAGGGAAGTCGGGGTTGATGTTGAGTTTCCCCAGCAGCCACAAGCAAGTCTCCACGTTGAGGCAGGGACGGTTGAGCTGGAAGAACCTGACCTGAAATTGAAGAAATCTAAAATCAAACTGCCCAGGTTTGCCTTCTCCAAACCCAAAGCCAAAGCAAGTGTGGGTTCTCCAGAGGTCTCGACATCCGGGGCCGGAGTTGAAGGAGAGCTCAAAGCAAGTTTAGGGTCCTTAGAAGGCGAAGTGGAAGTAGGGGAAGCAGCCGCCTCACCCAAAGGAAAGTTCTCCTTCTTTAAGACCAAAAAGTCTCGGCACCGGTCGTCCTCCTTTAGCGACGAACACTCCTCGCACTCCACCCCGACCGGCACGCTGGAGCACGAAGGAGACAAAGGCAAGCACGCCAAGCTCAAATTCGGCACGTTTGGTGGGATAGGGTCGAAAAGCAAAGGGTCTTACGAGGTCACGGGAAGCGATGACGAGGCAGGGAGAACCCCAGGCAGCGGGGCCTCCCTGGAGTCCAAAAAGTCTCGACTTTCCTCGTCCTCGAGTAATGAAAGCGGAACGAAAGCTGGCTTCCGAGTGCCGGTAGTCGAGTTGACGGTGGCGAAAAAGAAAGAGTAGTCCAGGAAAACGCTCGTGTACATACAGCCCCTTCCTGTACATAATGTCCCTCTCGCCCCATCGCCCCCTCCTTCTCCCTCTGTATATATATATTCTCCCTTCCCAGCTTCAAATACTTTGCAATGAAACAGGCTGGTGGATCCACAGTGAAATAGTAAGAGTTTGAGAACAAAGTGATTCCTGTTTTACTGCGAATAGGGCAGGTTCCACTGAAAGATTTCTATCTTCCCGAAATCGAAATCAATTCCAAACTGATACAGGGGCGTCCGTGGTCATCTAGGGCTGATGGCGAGCCGTTTCTATATCATCGGCACGATTTTGCCACGACATGCAGCATTATGGAGCCCACCAGAAATTTCTGACCCTTTGCCGGGGTCGTGAATATCTTCCAAATTCTTCCCAAGTGGTCTTGGCTTGAATTGTAGCAAGAACATACGTATTTCTTTCTTTTAAAAAAGAAAAGAAAGACTTTTTTTAAAACGAAAAACTTTTAAAAACATTTTTTAAGAAAAATTTTTTTTAAAAAAAAAACTTTTTTTAAATTAAAAAAGCAGCAAATGCCTTAAAACAAACAGCGGCAGGGTCTGCCAGCTGTATCAGTTTGAATTCAGTCCATATAAAATTCCTCCAGACATACAGAATGAGCGAAGGGGCGAAGAGATGAATTTTGAAAAGCCTGGATTATGTGATATTTAAAGCTGTGCCGTAAGGAAGATAGATGTACAGTTTTTTCGGGGAGCATTTTGGATGATTTTAATCTCTTCTGTTCAGGCATTGGATTGTGCTTTGTATGCTACAAGAGCTTTATGTTTACCTAAGCAAGCTTTGATTGAAATATATTATATATATATTTCAATTCATTGAATATCTTCAGTGTTGATCCATGAAAATGTGTTAATTTTAACTACTAGGGGTTTATTTTCATTTTTTGCTTTTTACCTGCAGGGGGCTAAAATGTTTTATCCTTAAAAATTATGAATACTGTATATGAAAAAAAAGAAACACTGCACATATACAGAAGCAAGTAAGATGTTTCAAATTTGGGCCTTCTTTGCAACAAAAATGACTTTTTAATTAGTTTGATAAAATGGCTAAACCGACTTCAATCCACATGTAATTTGTTGTCCAAAAGACGCGTTGCTGTTGCAAAATTATTCAAGCCACAATCCTTACAACATCATCTTAATTGTTTCTGCATATTTCTTATTTTTGTAAAAGAATAGAAGTTCCCTTAGCTGGGGAACAAATATTTTTGTCATTAATTCCTCCCGAGAGATGCAAATTGTTATCTTTTTTGTCATTAACTGTACCTTGATTATAAAGCAAAACAAATACAAAGAAAACTATTTTTCAGCACTTTAATGGCAAATTAATTGAGAATGTATGGAAACTGATCTTGTAAAATGCAAATAAACTGTTTATTAACCTTTTAAGCTCTGTGTGTTTTCTGGGATTTTTTTGTTGTTGTTGTTCACTTGCAACTATAAATATCCTTTGAAGTGGCCAACACAGAGCAGACAAAGGCAAAAATAGGTCTTCCAGGTTGGGACCAACATTGTCCTGGAAAGTCAGTTTGATACATTTAACCTTGGAGGTCATCTAGTCCAACACCCACCCACCCCGTCCAAGCAGGAGACTCTACACCATTTCTGACAAATGGCAGTCCAGTCTTTGCTTGAAAGCCTCCAGGGATGAAACTCCCACAACTTCTGAAGGCAACTTCTGTTCCATGGGTTGATTGTTCTCCCTGTCAGGAAATTCCTCTTTATTTCCAGGTTGAATCTCTCCTTGGTCAGTTTCCATCCATTATTCCTTGTCTGGCCTTGGAGAATAGCTTGACCCCCCTTCCTCCTCTCTGGGGCCGCCCCTCAAACATTGGAAGGCTGCTCTCCTGTCTCCCCTGGTCCTTCTCTAGATCAGCCATGCCCGATTCCTGCAACCGTTCATCGTATGTTTTAGCCTCCAGTCCTCTCATCATCCTGGTTGCTCTTTTCTGCAATTGATTGTGCAAAAACATACAGAGTTAAAATCAGACCTACTTAAAATAGATACTAAAATGGAGACCATACATGCCGCTATCCAAAAAAATGCCCAATGAATTAACATTATGGGGGGGGGGAACCTGAACAGAACGGGAAAAAAAATATTTGAACGCTTTGTGAATGCGCAGAGGGTAAAAGAACCCACATTGTTCTGCTGGGATTATTATTATTATTATTATTATTATTATTATTATTTAGATTTGTATGCCGCCCCTTTCCGAGGACTCGGAGCGGCTCACAACAAAATACAATATCACAAATCCAATGTTAAAAAGCACATTAAAAACCCATTATTAAAACCATACAACTCAGACAAACCATACACAAATCTACCATAGCCTTGGCACAGCCTAGGGGCAACTCAGTTATCCCATGCCTGGCAACATAGGTGGGTTTTGAGTGGCTTGCGAAAGGCAAGGAGGGTGGGGACGGTTCTAATCTCCAGGGGGGGAGTTGATTCCAGAGGGCTGGGGCCGCCACAGAGAAGGCTCTTCCCCTGGATCCCGCCAGACAACATTAAGTTTACATTTTGCATCTATTGTTTGCCTGCATATTATTGTGGCTGAATAAATATTGTGGCTGAATAAATTATTGGGGTTTTAAAAAATCAGATTTGAAAATACAATGCTTTTTACTTCACGCACACCATAAAACAACTGAAATTCTATTAATTTTTTTTAAATAAAATTTAAAATCCCTCAGAAAGATGTAAAAAAAATTGAAGCCAATCCGGGTTTTAAAATACACTATACACACACATATATAGTGTAAAATACACTATACACTGAGACAAATTCCTTGTGTGTCCAACAAAGAATTCTATTCTACTCTATAACCTCAGAATTGAAGAGTTTTCCAACGAGAACCCGAAGTCGGGATTGCGCACAACGCAGACCACGCCTCCTTCTCCCTGCAATCATTCCCTCCTGAAGACCCGCCCCTTTCCGGGAAGGAGCAGGCGATTGGCCAAGCCGGGAGAGCCACGTAGATCTATAAAACTTATAGAGAGGGAGACCCGCAAGGCGCAATACCTACTCAAGACCGTTTTTACATATTTTTCCCCTCTTCCCCGCTTTGGAAACCAACTTAATAATTCTTATTGAACAAGCTTTTGCTAAATCTGAAATAGGAGCAAAGGGATATTTTTTTTGCAATGCATTCTTGGGCTTTTCTGGAGGAGGGGGGTCGCACTAGCTCAGGGGTAGGCAAAGTTGGTTCTTCTAAGACTTGTGGACTTCAACTCCCAGAATTCCTGAGCCCATCATGCTAGCTCAGGAATCCTGGGAGTTGAAGTCCACAAGTCATAGAAGAGCCAACTTTGCCTACCCTGATAACTAGGTGATCTCCACAAGCCTTTAGACCCCGTTCTGCCGTGTCGCAACGCATTTCCCTTTTGCGCCTCTTCCCTCGGTCCAAAGTCGCCAAGAAGATCCGTTCAAACCACGCCTTCCCCGACTACAAACCCCATCATCCCCGGTTTGCACGTTGAAAAGGCCCGGAGGGAGGGCGAACCGCTGCAGCTGCTGCTGCTGCTCATTTTCCAATCGCAGGGTATTCGAATATTGGTATTAGAATAAAAGATTGGAATATTGACCGATGTGCGCGATCCTAAGGCCTTAGGATTCCCCGAACGGGCTGGCGCAACGGGGCGGGGGCGCCCCCCGGAGTGGGGAAACCGATCCCGCGGGGATCGGCGGGGAAAAGACGCGATCGGCCCCGCTTAAAAAGACACTAAAGTGAGAAACTAGCCCGAAGCTCGGCGCCTTTTGCAACCGGGCGCCCGCGGGCGCAGGAGGCGAGAAACGGCCTCCGGGAGGCGCGAGAGATCCGGAACTTTCGGGTCCCGAGGCGGCGGACATGAGCGAGAACGAGGCGGAGGGTCCCCCGCGTCCGGCCCTTTGCAAGGACATGTGCCCGGCCGGGGAGTTCCGTCGTCGGCGTCGCCAGAAGCGGCTGCACCGCTTGGAGCTGGATCGCGATCGCCAGCCGGACCCCGCGCGCGCCGTGAAGGAGTTCTCCCGCCCGGCGGCCGGACAGCCTCCCCCGCCGCCCGACGACCTCCGCCCGCCGGCCGTGCTGCTGGCCACGGCGCGACACCTCCTGGGCTGCTCGGTGGCCGAAGCCGGCGAGGTGAGCCCGGCCGAGCGCTGCGCCTTCGTGGCCGACCGGCTGCGCGCCCTGCGGCTGGATCTGGCCCTGCAGCGCCCGCCCGCCGCCCCCTGCGCCGCCCTGCTGGAGCGCGCCTCGCTCTACCTGCTCCACGCCGGTGCCCGCCTCGGCCCCCAGCCGCCCGGCCGCTTCGACGCCCACCTGCACGACGGGCAGCTGCGCGAGACCTTCGCCGCCCTGCGCCGCGCCTACCGCCGCCCCGGCCCGCACCCCGCCCAGCCGCGCTTCCAGGCGCTCTTCCTCCTCTATCACCTGGGTACGTGGGCCGCTCCTGGGGTTTGGGAGGGGGGCCGGGCAGGGGGAGGGCGAAGGATGCCCCCAAAAGATGCCTGGGCAGGAGGTCGGACTAGATGACCTGCAAGGTCCCTTCCAACGCTAATAAGGAAGGAAGGTATGGAGGAAGGAAGGGGAAGGAGAGAAGGAAAGAAATAAGGAAGGAATTAGAGAAAGGGAGGAAGAAGGAAGGAAGGAAGGAGAGAAAGAAGGGAGGGAAGGAAGGAAAGAGAAGGAAAAAGGAAGGAAGGAAGGAGGGAAGGAAGGAGAAGGGATGGAAGCAGAGAAAGAAAGAAATAATAATAATAATTTATTAGATTTGTATGCTGCCCCTCTCCGCAGACTCCGCAGAAATGAGGAAGGAAGGAGAGAAAGAAGGGAGAGAAGGAAGGAAGGAGAGAAAGAAGGAAGGGAGGCAAGAAAGAAATAATAATAATATTAATATTAATAATAATAATAATAATAATTTATTAGATTTGTATGCCTCCCCTCTGCATACTCCGCAGAAATGAGGAAGGAGAGAAAGAAGGGAGGGAAGGAAGGCAAGAAAGAAAGTACAGTAATAATAATTTATTAGATTTATATGCCTCCCCTCTCTGCAGACTCCGTAGAAATAAGGAGGGAAGGAAGGAGAGAAGGAAGGAAGGAGAGAAAGAAAGAAGGGAGGGAAGGAAGGAATGGAAGAAAAAGAAAACAAGGAAGGAAGAGAAAGAGAATGAAAAATAAAGGAGGTAGGAAGGAAGGAGAGAAAGAAAGAAAGAAAGAAAGACTGGCCATGGAACTGCATGGTTAGCAGGTGAAGCTTGACCACCCCAAAACTTTTTATTTATTCATCATTTATATTATTAAGTCAATGTGTATGCTCCCTAGGGACTCTAGGCAACTTACAACAAAAGTTAAAGCATAAAAGTGTGCATATAAACTGGGCAAAACCAGGCTTAATGACCCACCGTTGATCCCAAAACTTCGCCCAAAACGATATTCAATGTAGAGAAAAGGAAAGTCTTAACACTTAGGCAATGAAAACCCAAAGTGCAAGTAGAGACTGGGTGAAACCGGGCTTGATAGCAGAGACTGTGAGAGGGATCTCGGAAGACTTAATGGACAACCAGTTAAATGGGGGCCAGCATTGTGCAGCAGCAGCCAAACAAGCCAATGCAACCATAAATTGTGTCAACAAAGGGATACAATCAAGATCAAGGAAGGTGCTAATGCCACTCTGTGAAGCCTTAGTAAGGCCACACCTAGAGTCCTGCATCCAGTTTTGGTCACCACATTATAAAAAAGATGTTGAGACTCTAGAAAGAGTGCAGAGAAGAGCAACCAGGAGGATTAGGGCAGTGTTTCCCAACCTTGGCAACTTGAAGATATTTGGACTTCAACTCCCAGAATTCCCTAGCCAGCATTTGCTGGCTGGGGAATTCTGGAAGTTGAAGTCCAAATATCTTCAAGTTGCCAAGGTTGGGAAACACTGGATTAGGGGATAAACCAATCCATGAGCGGTTGCAGGAACTGGGCCTGGCTGGTCTAGGGAAGAGAAAGACCAGGGGAGACAGGAGAGCATCTTCCAATATCTGAGGGGCTGCCCCAGAGAGGACGAAGGGGGTCAAGCTAGAGAGGGCTGCAAAAGGACAATGAAGTCTAAATGCTATTGCTGTTTTGACAAGCAAAGTCAGTTCAGTTCAATTCAATTTTATTTGATTAGTCAGTTGACCACATCGGTCATCATAAAACTACAACTTATCATAAACACTATACAATAGGGTAGACCGGTTAAAATACAATAAAATTAGATAAAATAAAGAGAATTTAGATAAATGAGTTAGAATGCTAAAATTAAGTAGTAAAACATGAAAATATAATTCATGCACAGGTTTGCATTAAAGCAAACGTAAGTTACTGGTATAAAATATGATTTGATTTGATTTGATTTTAATGCCGCCCCTCTCTGGAGACTTGGAGCATCTCACAACAACAAAACACAGTACAAATCTAATGATTAAAAAACAGTTAAAACCCTTAATATAAAACAGTCATACATCCCAAACAAACCATACATAAAATGGAATGGTCCAAGGGAATCAATTTCCCCATGCTTGACGGCAGAGGTGGGTTTTTAGAAGTTTGTGAAAGGAAGGAGGGTGGGGGCAATCCTGATCTCCGGGGGGAGTTGATTCCAGAGGGTCAGGGCCGCCACAGAGAAGGCTCTTCCCCTGGGTCCCACCAGATAACATTGTTTTATCGACGGGACCCAAAAAAGGCCAACTCTGTGAGACCTAATCCGTCACTGGGATTCGTGCAGCAGAAGGCGGTCCCGGAGGTATTCTGATCCGATGCCATGCAGGGCTTTTTAGGTCATAACCAACACTTTGAATTGTGACCGGAAACTGATCTGCAACCAATGCAGACTGCGGAGTGTTGGTGTGACATGGGCATATTTAGGGAAGCCCATGATTGCTCTCGCATTCTGCATGATCTGAAGTTTCCGAACACTTTTCAAAGGTAGCCCCATGTAGAGAGCATTACAGTAGTCGAACCTCGAGGTGATGAGGGCGTGAGTGACTGTGAGCAATGACTCCCGGTCCAGGTAGGGCCACAACTGGTGCACCAGGCGAACCTGGGCAAACGCCCCCCTGGCCACAGCCGAAAGATGGTTCTCTAATGTTATATATTCCTCTCCTTGACAAGCAAACTCAAACTTTGTCTTGTCTCTGTTCCTTCCTTCGCCTCCTCCAGGCTCCCCAGATGCCCTTTGGCAGATCCTCCAGTTGTCCGATGATATCCGAGCGTCTCCTGAACTCAAGGCTGCCCTCGCCATCCACTGGGCTTTCCTGGAGTGCAACTTTGCCCGTTTCTTCCGCCTGGCCCGGGAGCTCCCTTACCTCCCCAGCTGCGCCCTCCATCGCCACCTGTCCAAAACTCGGCGCCTGGCATTGCTCACCTTCAGCCACGGCTTCAATGCCAAGAACTGCCGGTATCCCCTGGACCGGCTGACCCGCCTGCTGGCTATCGACAGTTCCAAAGAGGCCGCTGAATTATGCCGGGCACACGGTTTGACTGTGATCGAAGGCAACGTGGTCTTCCAGAAAGGCTCCTTCGGGGATTTGGCTCCTTTGGAGAACCAGATTTCCCTTCTCCTTGTGGACGGGAAATGGGAGGGGACGCTGTTGGATCTCGCGGAGAGGGTCTGCAGTTGAGGCGGGGTGCGGAGGGGGTGTTTCACACTCTGGTGGGTCTCGTTTTCACGCACAAAAGAATTGCCATGCGGGTTTGCAAGCCTCTCCCAGTACATAGAAAGCTAGCTCGTCGGGGATATTATTATGATTATGATTATTATTTATTAGATTTGTATGCCTCTCCATAGACTCGGGGCGGCTCACAACAGTAATAATACAATATATAACAAATCTAATAATTAAAAAATCACTAAAAACCCCTTATTAAAAAGAAACATACCTACAAACATACCATGCGTATTATTTTTAATGTAAGCCACCTTGGGTGCCTTTTCTGAGCAATTTCATAAAGACATCTCTATTTGCTTATTTTGCATGAAACAAAAGTTGCAACAAACTAATATAGACAGAATTGAGGGTTTTTTATTTCTCTCCCTAATTTCTTTGTGTCTATCCTGTCCTGCAAAAAAAAACCCAAACCTTTTTAAGCTCTCAACGCAGCAGCACGTATCTCTAGTTTCGCAGATCTACGTTGCGGTAGCTTTGACAATGCGATTCGTCTTCTCTCCCCGGAAGGGGGCGGGATTTGTCGTTGATTGGTCAGTGGGGGGGGGGGGAAGGGTGCGGTCCGACTTGTGGGCAGATTCGACTTCAGGTTCCTTTTTAAAGTGAAAGCTGCAAAGACGATGGGAAACCTGACTAAATACCTAAATCTTCCATCCGTTCGAAAATATCGAATTAATTTACTACATTTACTTTGTTTATGTTCATACCGATACCTGCTATCTTGTATAAAATAAATTTGATAGCCGTTTATTTCGGAGTAGACTAGAAACGTCTCAAACACTCAGGCAGCACTCAGACAAATGCAAGTTCTCCTGCTTGTGAGGGGGTGGGTGGGGTTGGACTAGAAGACCTCTAAGATCCCTTTGTGATTTTGTTACATCTCTGCTGCCATCTACACAAAGTCTCCTCACAACTGTGTGTGCCTCTATAATGGGTAGGCAAAGATGGCTCTTCTACGCCATGTGGACTTCAAGTCCCAGAATTCCTGAGCTAGCATGATTGGCTCAGGAATTCTGGGAGTTGAAGTCCACAAGTCATAGAAGAGCCAACTTGGCCTATCCCTGAACATTCTATACAATAATTGCTTCACACCGATTCCCTTCGCTTGTCCCGCAAGGAACCAGCAGGAGCCGGAAGTATATATTACATCCCCCTTTATGTTCTTCTACGGCCGGGACCGCCGCTCCCCGGCTTTTCTGATTGGCGGAGGCCGGACTTTGCGGGGAGGGGCGGAGCCACGCGCTGTGGATCCCGGCGGTGGGCGGCGCGCGGGCAGAGCTTCCGCGCGCGGGCGATGGGGTTGCTGAGCATCCTGAAGAAGATGCGGCAGAAGGAGCGGGAGCTGCGGCTGCTGATGCTGTATCCTTCCGCGAGGGAAAAAAGAGCGGTGGGGGAAACAGGGATTTGCGGGGGCTGGTTGAGTTGGGAAAGGGAAGGGGGACCCCTGACTTTGCATCCCAGGAAAGAGAAGCTGTTTTGGCCTGCCTTCCCTCCCTGGGCTAAGTTTCCATCTCTCCAGGGCGAGAGGGCTCTTGTGCATGGGCAGAATGCTTAGTTGCTTCCCAGGAATGCTCGTCCTTAAGTTTAGGGGTGCAAGAAATGCTTGGAGGGGGGGAGCTTCATCACTGGATGCTTTCCAGAAGAGTCTTGGAGTCGGGGGTTGGACTAGATCAGAGGTAGGCAAAGTTGGCTCTTCAATGACATGTGGACTTCAACTCCCAGAATTCCTGACTCAATCATGCTAGCTCAGGAATTCTGGGAGTTGAAGTCCACATAGAGAGGCAATTTTGCCTACCTCTGCGCTAGATGATCCACAAGGTCCCTTCCAATTTTGTTGTTCTGTTACTCTGTTAATAAATGGTGGAGGGCCATGATGGTGAACCTATGGCACGTGTGGCAGAGGTGTCATGTAGAGCCCTCTTTGTGCGTGTTGTGGCCCATCCCGCTCAGCTGATCACGGAAGCTGAGGATCGAGAGACAGATGTGGTTTGGTATTTATTTTATTTATTTATTCTATCTATCTATCTATCTATCTATCTATCTATCTATCTATCTATCTATCTATTAGATTTGTATGCCGCCCCTCTCCGCAGACTCGGGGCGGCTAACAACAATAGTGAAACAACATATAACAAATCTAATATTTAAAATAATTTTAAAAACCCTAATTTAAAAAACCAAACATACACACAACCATACCATGCATAAATTGTATAGGCCTAGGGGGAAGGGAATATCTCAATTCCCCCATGCCTGACGACAGAGGTGGGTTTTAAGGAGCTTACGAAAGGTGAGGAGGGTGGGGGCAATTCTGATCTCTGGGAGGAGTTGGTTCCAGAGGGTTGGGGCCGCCACAGAGAAGGCTCTTATTTATTTATTTATTTATTTATATTGATTGATTGGATTTGTATGCCGCCCCTTCCCCTGGGTCCCGCCAAATGACATTGTTTATTCGACGGGACCCGGAGAAGGCCAACTCTGTGGGACCTAATTGGCCGCTGGGATTCGTGTGGCAGAAGGCGGTCCAAGAGATATTCGGGTCCGATGCCATGAAAGGATTTATAGGTCATAACCAACACTTTGAATTGTGACCAGAAACTGATCAGCAACCAATGCAGACCAATGGTATCCTTGGCACCCGAGTCTCAGGTCAGAGAGGATGTGGAGTCAGGCTGAAAGCCAACCAGGGACTGCACCACCTCCAGAGCTGCCTGTGAGTGGCGCCAGAGTACGCAGGAGTGTCAGAAGGCAGGAGTGGCTGAGCAGTAGGTCTCTGCATGAATAGATCTCTGGAACACTCGCCCATGCCTTTTGGCTACTTAAGGGTGAGTCTCATGACAAGTGGTCGAGGAGGTCAACATTTGAATATGAGAGCTGGACGATCGGATCATGCTTGTGGATTATTTCTGGTATATACAAATTAAAAAACTGAAAACTGTGCTTCTAGGCTTCTTGCCAATTCATTGTGAGTCATGTTAATGAGAGACTGGATCAAAGAAAACTATTTGGGGAGTTTGGGCTTTCTGCCCGAGATTTTAATTAACAGCCGCTACAGCAACGGACTGATTCAGTTAAACTTTTTGCTAGTAAACTATTAGAAATAATATGCTTAAAACTTGTCTCCTGCTTAGGCGGGTGGGTGGGGGTTGGACTAGATGACCTCCAAGGTCCCTTCCAACTCTGTTAATCTGTTAGGGAGACACGCATTTCCCTGCTCTGCAGTTTTCCTTTGCGGGAGCTTACCACGTTCTTCTAATAACTGTCCCGGTCTTTAAACTTTGTTTGTTCATTGCCCTTGACTCGGGCTGCCCTTAGGGGCCTGGACAACGCCGGCAAAACCACCATCTTGAAAAAGTTCAATGGGGACGAGATTGACACCATCTCGCCCACGCTGGGCTTCAACATCAAGACCCTGGAGCATCGCGGGTGAGGATTCCGCACCCACTTCACACTCCCCCCCCCCCTCTAGCCTGGCTCTCCCATCTCCATCATTCCTCTCTTTGTGTGTGTGTGTGTGTCTCTGTCTATTTTTCTCTGTCTCACTCTGTGTGTGTGTCTCTCTCTCTGTCGCTCTCTCTCTGTCTCCCCCCTCTCTTTCTGTATCTGTCTGTCTCTCTGACTCTCTGTCTCTCTCTCTCACTTTTCTATCTGTCTTTGTCTCTCTCTGTGTGTCTCCCTCTCTCTGTCTGTATCTGTCTGTCTCTCTGTCTCTCTCTCACTTTTCTGTCTCTGTGTGTGTGTGTCTCCCTCTCTCTTTCTGTATCTGTCTGTCTCTGTCTCTCACTGTCTCTGTCTCTCTCTCTGTGTCTCCCTCTCTGTCTGTATCTGTCTGTGTCTCTGTCTCTCTCTCTCTCTCTCTCTCTGTGTCTCCCTCTCTCTTTCTGTATCTGTCTGTCTCTCTGTCTCTCTCTCACTTTTCTGTCTCTGTCTCTCTCTCTGTGTGTCTGTGTGTCTCCCTCTCTCTGTATCTGTCTGTCTCTGTCTCTCACTGTCTCTGCCTCTCTCTCTGTGTCTCCCTCTCTGTCTGTATCTGTCTGTCTCTCTGTCTCTCTCTCACTTTTCTGTCTCTGTCTCTCACTGTCTCTGTCTCTCTCTGTGTGTCTCCCTCTCTCTGTCTGTATCTGTCTGTCTCTCTGTCTCTCTCTCACTTTTCTGTCTGTCTGTGTGTGTGTGTGTGTCTCCCTCTCTCTTTCTTTATCTGTCTGTCTCTGTCTCTCACTGTCTCTGTCTCTCTCTCTGTGTCTCCCTCTCTGTCTGTATCTGTCTATCTCTTTCATTCTCTCTCTAATTCTCTTTCACTTTCTGTCTCTGTGTGTCTATCTCTCTCTGTTTTTCTCTCTCACACACTCTGTCTCTTTCTCTATGTCTCTCTTTCTCTGTCTCTCTGTCTCTGTTTGTCTCTCTCTCTCACTCTCTGTGTCTCTCTGTGTGTGGCTCTCTCTGTCTGTTTGTTTGTCTCTCTCTCTCTCTCTGCATCTGTCTCTTTCATTCTCTCGCTCTCATTCTCTCTCACTTTCTGTCTCTGTGTGTCTGTCTTTCTCTCTTTCTCTCCGTATCTGCATCTGTCTCTCTCTCTCACATACACTTTCTCTCTGTCTCTGTGTGTGTGTCTTTCTCTGATTCTCTTTTTTCTCTCTCTGTATCTGTCTCTCACACGCTGTCTCTCTGTCTCCCTCTGTGTGTGTGTGTGTGTCTCTCTCTCTCTGTCTCTCTTTATCTTTCTCTCCTCTCCCTTCACAGGTTCAAGCTGAACATCTGGGATGTGGGGGGCCAGAAGTCCCTGCGCTCCTACTGGCGCAACTATTTTGAGAGCACCGACGGGCTCATCTGGGTGGTGGACAGTGCCGACCAACAGCGGCTGGAGGACTGCAAGAAGGAGCTGGAGACCCTCTTGGTGGAGGAGGTGGGCGGCCTCGTCAGGGGGCCGGGAGGGCGGAGGGAAGGACGGGGCGGCTCCCTCTGGGATGGGACGGGACCATTGCAAAGTCTCCCAACCTCTGGGAGGCTGATGCTTCATCCACTCCTCCGTCCAAGACCACAGTTCCCAAAATTGGCATTTGGTGTGCTGCCCTGTTAGCTTCGGAAAGCCGTTGGGTTGAGTGGGAACAATTGGAGAATTTGTTGAGCTTTTCTTTTTTTCTCTTTGTGTACAGCGTTTGTCTGGTGCCACGTTGCTCATATTTGCCAATAAACAGGACCTGCCAGGTGCATTAAATACCAGCGCCATCCAGGAGGTAAGGACCATGGCGGTGTGTTTGTGTATTTATTCATTAAATTGTATTGGCAGTTCTGTGTTAGCAAATACTTCAGAAGAAAAGGATTTAGGGGTAGTGATTTCTGACAGTCTCAAAATGGGTGAGCAGTGCACTCAGGCGGAAGGGAAAGCAAGTAGGATGCTTGGCTGC
This sequence comes from Erythrolamprus reginae, assembly GCF_031021105.1. Taxonomy (NCBI): domain Eukaryota; kingdom Metazoa; phylum Chordata; class Lepidosauria; order Squamata; family Dipsadidae; genus Erythrolamprus; species Erythrolamprus reginae. Next base: position 1,175,349 of record NC_091962.1, on the reverse strand, counting down.
ATAGCTAGAGGTATAACAAGCAGGAAGAGGGAGATTATGATCCCGCTATATAGAATGCTGGTGAGACCGCATTTGGAATACTGTGTTCAGTTCTGGAGACCTCACCTACAAAAAGATATTGACAAAATTGAACGGGTCCAAAGACGGGCTACAAGAATGGTGGAAGGTCTTAAGCATAAAACGTATCAGGAAAGACTTCATGAACTCAATCTGTATAGTCTGGAGGACAGAAGGAAAAGGGGGGACATGATCGAAACATTTAAATATGTTAAAGGGTTAAATAAGGTCCAGGAGGGAAGTGTTTTTAATAGGAAAGTGAACACAAGAACAAGGGGACACAATCTGAAGTTAGTTGGGGGAAAGATCAAAAGCAACATGAGAAAATATTATTTTACTGAAAGAGTAGTAGATCCTTGGAACAAACTTCCAGCAGACATGGTAGATAAATCCACAGTAACTGAATTTAAACATGCCTGGGATAAACATATATCCATCCTAAGATAAAATACAGAAAATAGTTTACGGGCAGACTAGATGGACCATGAGGTCTTTTTCTGCCGTCAGACTTCTATGTTTCTATTGTTTTTGCCCATCCTTCTTTGTTCTGTATTACACGGCAGCTGGCCGGTAATTAGCCCCAAATTAAAACTCAAACACACAGGTTTCAAAAAGGAACAAGAGTCTATTTACAAGGACGTTAGTTGCACTGCACAAACGCGAACCGAAACAATGTCTTTTCCCCCTGCCAAAATCCAGGCGTGAGGCCAAGTTGATAAGATAAAGTCCCACACAGTTGCTTCTCAGCCAAAAGTCTACTCTTAAGTCTACTTAAGACTAGTAGATGCTTGGAACAAACTTCCAGCAGACGCGGTTGGTAAATCCACAGGAACTGAATTTAAACATGCCTGGGATAAACATAGATCCATCCTAAGATTAAATACAGGAAATAGTATAAGGGCAGACTAGATGGACCATGAGGTCTTTTTCTGCCGTCAGTCTTCTCTGTTTCTTCTACTCACAATATTATTAACCCTATGAATGTCCAGTACTGTATCCAGGTTTGTCAGGCAAAAACACTCTTCACAGGCTCTTCTCTTCCGGAGGCATGAATGTTGGCTTCTTGCAAAGAGCATCTTCCAACTCCTCCCCCTTATATACTCTCGGGGAGTGAAGACTATGCACAGCTGAGCTCACTTCCTCTTTCTGAGCCTCCTTAACTGCTCCTGCCTCCCCTACATCCTTCTCACCCGTACATTCAAGATCAGGTCCCTTATCTCCTCTTCCTCCTCCTCAGACTCTGGCAAAACCCCAATTGGGGGCTGCAATTCCCCAGTTGGGGGTTCTATAGCTTCTGTAGGCTCCTCACACTCTACCTCCTCCTCGCTGTCTGACTCCTCCGACAGCCCCACAGGCCGATTGTGGCCAGATGACCCCAGTTCATCAGGCTCAAAGTCCGTTGCCAGAGGGCCTGGCTGCAAACCAACCACAACATGGTTTTTATATTAATTGATTTTTAATCATCAATACCAAATTACTATTGTACACTGTTTTATTGTCGCTGTTAGCCGCCCCGAGTCTCTGGAGAGGGGCGGCATACAAATCCAATAAATAAATAAATAAATAAATAAACATTCCGAATGGAAGGGCAACCACCATCGTTGGGTGTCTGGCTGGCATATTTCTCAAACAGTTATGGTAGTACCTCTACTTAAGAACGCCTCTACTTAAGAACTTTTTAAAGATAAGAAACGGGTGTTCAAGATTTTTTTTGCCTCTTTTTAAGAACCATTTTCTACTTAAGAACCCGAGCCCGGAAAAATTTCCCAGGAAATTTGAGAGCGGCACGAAGGCCCGGCCAGTTTCCTACCATTCCCCCTGGGTTTCTCTCTGGCGCAACCTCGCGCCGGGTGTATGGGAAGCAGGTGCTCCTCCTCGCCGCTCCAAAGTCCCTCTTTTTTAAAAAAAAGCCTTAAAGTTTTGGATTTTTTTTATTCCCCTCACCTCACCTTCTTCCTTCGGCAGCGACTGTCCTCCTCCTCCTCCTCCCACCCAAATTCCGAGCTTTTATTTCTTTCCTAATGGGTTTGCATGCATTATTTGCTTTTACATGGATTCCTATGAGAAAAATTGCTTCTACTTACAAACTTTTCTACTTAAGAACCTGGTCACAGAACGAATTAAGTTCTTAAGTAGAGGCACCACTGTATTTCTCAACCTTGGGCACTTTTGAGACCTTTTCTCGCCGCATTCGTTAAGCATTCAATGGTTTATTAGTGGTGTGGTGAAAAAAACACAGAACCCCCTGTCAGAAATAAGTTTAATTCTTGAGGTAATAATACAATGCAAGAAAATGGTTTGTAACCATAGGAAAGGCTGATGTAAGTCATAATCAGTCTACGGCAGGCATCCCCAAACTTGACAACTTTAAGACTTGTGGACTTCAACTCCCAGAATTCTCCAGCCAGCAAAGCTGGCTGGAGAATTCTGGGAGTTGAAGTCCACAAGTCTTAAAGTTGCCAAGTTTGAAGACCTCTGGTCTACGGAGAGGGGCGGCATACAAATCTAATAAATAAATAAATAAATAAATAAATAAATAAATAAATAAATAAATAAATAAATAAATAAATAAATAAATAAATAAATAAATAAATAAATAAAATAATCAGTATGTAATCATGGGTTTGCTAATTGTGCTGCAAACTGATTGGCTGTAACCTATATTTAAGGAGTAACACCTTTGCATGGGTGTGGTTTGTGATTTATTGGTTTGTTATAGTGGTTGGTGGTTTAGTGCTTACTGATTTGTGGGTGGTTGCAGTGGTGGGTGTAATAGTAGTGTGTGATAGTATTGTGATAGTTTATTTAGAGAAACACTTTGCTAAGAGGAAAAGCAAAATATATTTTTACAAGAAAGCCTGCTGCGGTGTTCATTTTGCCAACAAAAAATAAAATAATAACTCCAGTGCTCTGACCCAGCACCCCAAGAAATCTTCTGAAGGGAACTCAAAGATTCCTTTGTTAGGAGCCCTGGCAAAAAGTTTCGCTCAGGCTAACAAGTCTATTTAGAAGATGAATATCCCCAGAGCTAGAGTGGGGCTTTGCTAGCAGCAGTGGCTTAGCCGTCCAAGGGACCAGCCCATCGATTTCCATTGCTCTCCTCTCCTTCAAAGCATCAGGCACAGGACCCAGCCATTCCTTCTTTTGCTTATCATCCACTTCCAGACCCGGGGGGCTGTCGACGTCCCATCTGAGGGCTGACGGACGGCCTAGGCTCTGCCTCTCTCGCTCTCTGACAGCTCCATTCGCTCTTCCCCCTGCTGCAGGGCCGAGAGACCACAACTGTCAGGCCGAAGCCATTGTTTGAGTTAAAGATTTCAACCTGCCGCAGTTAGAGTCGTACCGTGGGAATTGGCAGGGGTGGTTGCACGAGGGGGAAAGATACTAGCCACAACAAAGTCCTTTCTTGAAGATCAAGGTCATCCTTTGTTCAGTACCAGCCGGAAGCACAGGGGAGGTTCGTGGACGTTGAGAGAACCGGACTGGTCCACATGACGAACTTGTGGGTGTGGGGACGAGGAGTGAACCTTAACCTGGGTGGGGGACTGTAGGAAAAGTTAGTGCGGGTTTGACTACAGTTCGTAACTGACATGACTCTGACAATAAATTAGAACTTGGTTTGGACTCTGATTTATTTCTCGGGATGCTATTTGGAACGCTGACCACAGCCTCCAAAGAACAGGAGGGAGAATCTTCTCATGTTTTTCCCCCTTTCCTTCCTCCCCAGGCCCTGGACCTCGACAGCATCGTAAGCCACCATTGGTGCATCCAAGGTTGCAGCGCCTACACCGGGGAGAATCTCCTGGCGGGCATCGATTGGCTGTTGGACGACATTTCCAGTCGGATATTCACCGCGGATTGAGAGGACTTTAACCAGAGGTGGGCTGCTAAGGTGGAACGGGGGGCTCACCCCCTTGGCTCGGAATCCAGCGCAATTACGCTGCCGCACCTGGGCAGGAAGCAAAATCACACGCGGACATGCACCGTTCCACCTTAGCAGCCCACCTCTGATCTTAACTATGTTTTTCAAACTTTGGCCGCTGGAAAACGGGACAAACTTCAACTCCCAGAAATCCCCAGCCAGCTCAATGCCCAGAATTTTCCAGTTCTGGGAGTTGAAGCCCAACCCAACTGGCTGGGGAATTCTGGGAGTTGAAGTCCATCCACTATCCAGTGGCCAAGATTGAAAAAACACCCATTTAAATATCTTCAGCCCTGGATCTGGGACCAATTGAAACAGCCTCTTGTGCAAAAATCAGTGTTTGCACCCATGTTCAATGTGACCAGTGATCTCAAACCTGTGGCTGGCAAGTGGCGGGGTGGGTGCCAAAAACTCCAGGGGTCTTTTATTATCTCCTCTTCTCTGAACAGGATTGTTTTAAGAGCAGACCAATAAAGCTGTGGCTGTTGTAAAAAGAGTCGGTTTTGGAGTCCGCTTGGCTGGGGGTCTATTCGCTGTCCTGGGTTCAAGGTTTTGCCCCTGCTGAACCAGGTTGGGCTGCGTTCCCACAGCTGGTTTGGGAGAGATTAGATCCTGTTCTGTCTGGGTCACTCCGGAAGCTATGACCAACCCAAAAAGATAAGCCAGACACACCGGTAAAATGCAAATGCAGTTTATAAAGTTCAAGAGAAACAAAGCTAACAGAAAATGTCCTTACAAAGCAGGAAAACACTGGAACTCCAAATATATACACGAAGGCAATTGTCCATACATCAATATAGGATTCTTGCTGCCAAGACGAGGCTGTAGATAACAGACATACACCTCCCACGGGTCTTCCAGACTGCTGGGCCACAAGCCAGGAACAGAGACGCCGAGAAACAATGCAGGTTACAGCAACTCCAAACTGATAACACTCCACATGGCTTCAAGAGTTTGCCTGCCTTATAAACCCTTCCCTGCTAATGAGGACCACACCCAAGCCCTGGTGTTCCTTATTCAATGCTGATAATATTTCTTCAATTGCTCCTTCCTTTGATCTAAACGTCTCTGTCGCATGTCAATGACAGCTTGTGCTTCGTCACCTAATGACTCCAAGCTACTGGCTGGGGAGAGCCTATCCCCCCCCCCCAGGGCTCTCATGCTGTTCTTCCTCGTCACATTCCTGACTGGACTCTCCCCCGTCCGACTGCTCAGCCCCCTCCTCTTCGCTGTCATCCTCCGGGCATGGAGCCAGCAGAGACGCAGCTGGTCCCTGATCAGCCTCAGGCTGAACCATAACAGATCCATGCTCCTAAAAAAACCTGGTTCTTTCTTAAGTCGGTTAATTTTTTCGTGGTTGCAAAGCTGGCCTGTTGCTTTCTAATCCAAAAAAATGGATTTAACTGTTGCGTGTTAAGAAGCATCCTTCTTAATTCCATTTAGGTTTAATGAAACTTTAAACCAGATTCAAACCCAGCATTGTCATTTTATTTATTTATTTTGAATCCGGGGAAACTTGCTGGGAACGCCTTCTGAATTTCATCCGTCCGACCAAGTTTGTTTATTTTTTTAGTTGAATCTGAAGGCCGGCATGTAGATTTCGTTATTTGCGTTATATATTATTGTAAAAACAATCTTTTTCCATGTTTAACTCTTCCCACTTCCCCAGGTTCTTAAAAACATGAAAATAACCATAATCTTTTGCAGAGGGAAAGAAATCCACTTATTAAACCCCAGAAACAGGAAAATATATTTTCAATTTAAAAAGTTCTTCCCCCATTCCCCTAATCAAAGAGATCCGGGTGCAGATTGGAATAAATCAACTTTTTCCAATTTGGCAATCTCCACATTTGTTTTTTCCCAATTTGGGGCACTTGTAGGTGGGCGGATCTCAACTCCCATAATTCCCCAGCCAGCATGGAGTGAGCCACCTCTTCGATAGTGGGTTTGGCATACAGATAGTCCACAATTTACAACAATTCATGTAGTGACCATTCCAAGTTAAAATGTCATTGGAAAAAAACAACAACTGACATTACAATTTTCCATACTTAATGACCGCTGCAGCCTTCCCATGGTCTAATGATCAAAACTTAGATGCTGGCAAGTGACTGATTAGATTAGATTAACAGAGTAGGAAGGGATCTTGGAGGTCATCTAGTCTAATCCCTCGCCCTAGCAGGAGAACCTACACCATTGTTGGTGTAGGTTGGTGTAGGTGATCTCTTGTTGAAAGCCTCCAGGGATGAAGCTCCCACAACTTCTGAATGCAACTTCTGTTCCATGGGTTTTTTGTTCTCAATGACAGATAATTCCTCCTTATTTCCAGGTTGAATCTCTCCTTGATCAGTTTCCATCCATTCTTCCTTGTCTGGCCCTTGGGTGCTTTGGAGAATAGCTTGACCCCCTTCCTCCTCTCTAGGGCAGCCCCTCAAATATTGGAAGATGCTCTCCTGTCTCCCCTGGTCCTTCTCTTCCCTAGACTAGCCAGGCCCAGTTCCTGCAACTGTTCATCATATGTTTTAGCCACCAGTCCCCAAATCCTCTTTGTTGCTCTTCTCTGCACTCTTTCTAGAGTCTCAACATCTTTTTTATAATGTGGTGACCAAAACCGGGTGCAGGATTCTAGGTGTGGTCTCACTAAGGCTTTATAGAGCCTGGTTTCACCCACTTTATATGTATTCTTTTGGTTTTTCTTACCTATGTGTAAGACTTTCATTTTCTCTACATTGAATTTCGTTTTGTTAGCATTGGCATTCCACACTGGACTTATACCCAATGTTAGAATACCGAACTTGAAACAGAGTGACAGTGACAATTGTTCAGCCAATAACACAGATCAATATAGTAAAGGTATAAATATTATTCACAATGTATACAATAGACTAACCAGCATATACAGTCCAACCATTACATACATATCCAACCAATAATATTACACACAGTTCTACCTAATACCATAATATATATAATACATGGACCATTATTTAGCACACAGCAAGTACATAGAACATTTAGCACGGTGTTTCCCAACCTTGGTCACTTGAAGATATTTGCACTTCAACTCCCAGAATTCCCCAGCCAGCAATCGCTGGCTGGGGAATTCTGGGAGTTGAAGTCCAGATATCTTCAAGTGGCCAAGGTTGGGAAACACTGATTTAGCATACAGTACATGGTACTGACAGATGTGGAGTTTTGGGCTCAGCGGTGGTCGCAACTTGAGGATTCCCTGCTTACATGTCTTTTTCAAGTTTTGCATTGCCCAGGTGCTGCGGCCTAGAGGTGGAGCTCTCGCCTCACAATTAGGGAAGTTGTGAGTTCTATCCTAGGTAGAGGCAGGTGTAGGGTCTCCTGCTTGGGCAGACGGGGTTGGACTAGATGACATCCAGGGCCCCTTCCAACTCGGTTAATATGTTAACTGGATCTTCCTGCTCTCTTCCACAATCTGGGGAATTCTGGGAGTTGGAAACACCCCCCCCCCGCCCCCAATCACCCAAGTTAAAATTTGAGAAGCCAGAAACGCAGCTGTTAGATGCAGGTAGAAAAGTCTCTTATTTATTTTATTATTTTTTTTTTATTTATTTATTTATGTATTTATTTTCTTTTATTATCTTATATTTTATTTTATTATCTTATATTTTATTTTATTCTATTTTATTTTATTTTTTATTTTATATTTTATCTTATAGTGTTTTATTTTATTATATTATATTTTACTTTGTTTTATATTTTATATTATATTTTACTTTATTTTATTATTTTATATTTTATTTTATTATTTTATATTTTATATTTATTCTATTTTATATTTTATTGTATGTTTTATGTTTTATTTTATGTTTTATTTTTTTATCATATTTTATTTCACTTTATTTTTATGCCACCCAACTCCCTAGGGACTCTGGGCGATTCCCAGATTCTCCCCCCTGCTTTGAAATTGGGGGAGCGGGTCGTTGCAAGATTTCCCCCCCCCAAGCGCCATCATCCTTCTTCGCTTTTCCCTCAATTAGGGAACATGGCCTACGATCCCTAAACGCCGACCTCGCGGGATTGTCTTTTGCAGACGCTCCCTTGCTTTAAGCGGAGAGGAAGGCGGAGTTAGGGTTGGACGCGCATGCGCCCTGCGCAAGACGTTCCCCTCGCCCCGCCCTCCGGGCTTTCTCCTCTCCGGGCCTCGAGCCCTGGATTTAAAGGGGCCGCGCCGCCCAAAAAACCCGCCGGGATGTCCCGTCGGGAGAAGGAGGAATTTCATCGCTCCTACGCGGTCAGCGACCCCCGCAGCCACCCCAAAGGCTACACGGAGTACAAAGTTACGGCCAAAGTGAGGAGAACCCCTTCCCCCCAGGCTGGGCGTGGGTTTGTGTGTGTGTGTGTTCGTGTGTGCTGGGGGATCTCCGCGTTGCCCCCCATCCCCAAACCTTGCAAAGGGCGGGAAGCGACCGACGGGGGGGCAGCCAGAGAAAGCAAAGAGGGGACTAGTTTCAAGAGCATGTGCAGAGAGCAGAGAGAAGGCGCTGACTTCCCTTCTGCATTATTGTCTGAAGTGGTGTAGGATTTCCTGCCTAAGCAGGGGGTTGGACTAGAAGACCTCCAAGGTCCCCTCCAACTCTGTTGTTGTTGTTTCTTTATTTTGAATTATTATTCAAACGGTTTTTTAAATTAAGTTTTAAAATTAAAATTGTTATTATTTATTTTGAATTGAATGATTATTGAATTATTATCATTCATATATTATTATTATTGTTATTATTATTGTTGTTGTTGTTGTTACAAAAAACCAGTAATACACAGCAAACAGGATTTATATGCTGGATTTCGTATCCCAACATCACAAGTCAAATCCTTCCCAAGCATCTAGGACTGTGTGATGTATTTTCATATGATGCATGCATGTACGGTGGCCTTTTGCAACTAACAAATTATGATTTTGTCAATGTTTATTGTTTTCAAATGCCGGCTGAGGTCTTTTAGCACAGCACCCTGTTTCCCCATTACTTCTGGGACGACCTGTACTGGTTTATGCCAGAGTCGTTTTAGTTCGATTTTAAGATCATGATATCGGCTACGTTTTTCTTGTTTTTCATCAATTTGGCTGTCACCTGGTATGGCGACATCATCATCATCATCATTATTATTTTCACAAAAACAATACACAGCAAATGAGATTTATATGCTGGATATTATTATTATTATTTATTATTATTATTATTATTTTTACAAAAACAGTAATACACAACAAATGAGATTTATATGCTGGATATTATTATTATTATTATTATTATTATTATCACAAAAACAGTAATACTGTACACAGCAAATGAGATTTATATGCTGGATATTATTATTGTTGTTGTCTCAATCTGTATAGTCTGGAGGACAGAAGGGAAAGGGGGGACATGATCGAAATATTTAAATATGTTAAAAGGGTTAAATAAGGTTCAGGAGGGAAGTGTTTTTAATATTTTTATTTATTTATTTATTTGTCAAACAAGTATCGTATCATAGTACATATTAACATAACATAACATCAGTAGAATGTAGTAATAGAAAGGATAATAAGACAGTAGGACAAAGACATTAGGCACAAAAGTGCACGAATCCCAGCGGCCAATTAGGTCCCACAGAGTTGGCCTTCTCCGGGTCCTGTCGGCTAAACAATGCCGTTTGGCGGGACCCAGGGGAAGAGCCTTCTCTGTGGCGGCCCCGACCCTCTGGAATCAACTTCCCCCGGAGATTCGAATTGCTCCTACTCTTCCCGCCTTCCGTAAGACCCCGCCTTCCGCTAGACCCCGTAGAGCTCCATGGTTCAACGAGGAGCTCCGGGAGTTGAAGCGCCAGAAGAGACGTCTAGAGAAGCGATGGAGGAAGAGTAAGTCCGAATCCGATCGAACACTTGTAAGAGCTTTTATTAAGACTTACAAAGTGGCGCTCAAGGCGGCAAGATGCGCGTATCATTCCGCCTTGATTGCATCAGCGGAATCCCGCCCGGCCGCTCTGTTTAGGGTGACCCGCTCCCTTCTTAATCAGGGGGGAGTTGGGGAGCCCTTACAGAGTAGTGCCGAGGACTTTAACACGTTTTTCGCTGATAAAATCGCTCGGATCCGGGCCGATCTCGACTCCAATTGTAAAACAGAGTCGACTGACAACGAGTCAGTCGAGGTGACTGGGGCTAAACGTCTTTGTCCATCTGTCTGGGAGGAGTTTGACTTGGTGACACCTGATGAAGTGGACAAGGCCATTGGAGCTGTGAGTTCTGCCACCTGTTCACTGGATCCGTGTCCCTCTTGGTTGGTTTCGGCCAGCCGAGAGGTGACACGGAGCTGGGCCCAGGAGATTACCAACGCTTCCTTGGGGAGGGGAGTCTTTCCAACACTCTATAAAGAAGCGCTCGTGCGCCCCCTCCTCAAGAAGCCTTCCCTGGACCCAGCCGTACTCAATAACTACCGTCCAGTCTCCAACCTTCCCTTCATGGGGAAGGTTGTCGAGAAGGTGGTGGCACTCCAGCTCCAGCGGTCCTTGGAAGAAGCCGATTATCTAGGTCCCCAGCAGTCGGGTTTCAGGCCCGGATACAGCACGGAAACTGCTTTGGTCGCGTTGATGGATGATCTCTGGCGGGCCCGGGACAGGGGCTTGTCCTCTGTCCTGGTGCTTCTTGACCTCTCAGCGGCTTTCGATACCATCGACCATGGTATCCTTCTGCGCCGGCTGGAGGGGTTGGGAGTGGGAGGCACTGTTCTCCAGTGGTTCTCCTCCTACCTCTCCGGTCGGTCGCAGTCGGTGTTAGTGGGGGGTCAGAGGTCGACCTCTAGGTTTCTCCCTTGTGGGGTGCCTCAGGGGTCGGTCCTCTCCCCCCTGCTATTTAACATCTACATGAAACCGCTGGGTGAGATCATCCAAGGGCATGGGGTGAGGTATCATCAATATGCCGATGATACCCAGTTATACATCTCCACCCCATGTCCAGTCAACGAAGCAGCGGAAGTGATGTGCCGGTGCCTGGAGGCTGTTGGGGCCTGGATGGGTGTCAACAAACTCAAACTCAATCCAGACAAGACGGAGTGGCTGTGGGTCTTGCCTCCCAAGGACAATTCCATCTGTCCGTCCATCACCCTGGGGGGAGAAACATTGACCCCCTCAGAGAGGGTTCGCAACTTGGGCGTCCTCCTCGATCCACAGCTCACATTAGAGAAACATCTTTCAGCTGTGGCGAGGGGGGCGTTTGCCCAGGTTCGCCTGGTGCATCAGTTGCGACCCTATTTGGACCGGGAGTCACTGCTCACAGTCACTCATGCCCTTATCACCTCGAGGCTCGACTACTGTAACGCTCTCTACATGGGGCTACCTTTGAAAAGTGTTCGGAAACTTCAGATCGTGCAGAATGCAGCTGCGAGAGCAATCATGGGCTTTCCCAAATATGCCCATGTTACACCAACACTCCGCAGTCTGCATTGGTTGCCGATCAGTTTCCGGTCAGAATTCAAAGTGTTGGTTATGACCTATAAAGCCCTTCATGGCACCGGACCAGATTATCTCAGGAACCGCCTTCTGCCGCACGAATCCCAGCGGCCAGTTAGGTCCCACAGAGTGGGTCTTCTCCGGGTCCCGTCAACGAAACAATGCCACTTGGCAGGACCCAGGAGAAGAGCCTTCTCTGTGGCGGCCCCGGCCCTCTGGAACCAACTCCCCCCGGAGATTAGAATTGCCCCTACCCTCCTTGCCTTTCGTAAGCTACTCAAAACCCACCTCTGCCGCCAGGCATGGGGGAATTAAGACCTCTTCTCCCCCTAGGCTGATACAACTGTATGTATGGTATGTTTGTACGTATGTTGGTTTTATACATTAGGGGGTTTTAAGTTAGTTTTTAGTATTGGATTTTTACTGTACAGTGATCCCTCGATTATCGCGAGGGTTCCGTTCCAAGACCCCTCGCGATAATCGATTTTTCGCGATATAGTGGTGCGGAAGTAAAAACACCATCTGCGCATGCACGCCCTGTTTTCCATGGCCGCGCATGTGCAGATGGTGTTTTTACTTCCGCACCTGGGAAGACCCAGGGAAGGTTCCTTCCGCCGCCCAGCAGCTGATCTGCTCGGCAGCACCGCAGCAGCGAGGAGCCGAAGATCGGGGTTTCCCCCGCCGTCCACGCAAAGGGGAAACCCCGATCTTCGGCTCCTCGCTGCTGCGGCACTGCCGAACAGATCAGCTGCTGGGCGGTCGAAGGAACCTTCCCTGGGTCTTCCCCACCGCCCACGCAAAGGGGAAACCCCGATCTTCGGCTCCTCGCTGCTGCCCGCCCGCCGCTCGCCCGCCGCCCACCGCTTGAGAGCAAGAGGGGGAGAGATAGAGAAAGAGAGAGAAGGAAAGAAAGAGATGAGAGAGGGAGGAAGAGAGTGTGAGAGAGGAAGAAGCAAGATAGAGAAAGAGAGAGAGAAAGAAAGATGAGAAAGGAAGAGAGTGACGTCATCGGGTGGGAAAATATTTTTAATTAATTTTTTTTTTTAATCGCGATATAGCGTTTCGCGAAGATCGAGATCGCGAAAATCGAGGGATCACTGTATATTGTTTATGACTGTTGTTAGCCGCCCCGAGTTTTCGGAGAGGGGCGGCATATAAATCCAATAAATGAAATGAATGAAATGAAATGAATGAAGACCTATCTATGTCGCCAGGCATGGGGGGGGATAACTATCTTGTCCCCCCCCACACCACCTTTTTTCTGACTGTAATATATGAGAATGGTATGATTGTGTAGTAATGATAGTTTTTTTAATATTGATGGGTTTTAAATTGCTTTTAACTTATATAGGATTTGTACTTTGTATATTGTATTGCTGTTGTTGTGAGCCGCCCCGAGTCTTTGGAGAGGGGCGGCATACAAATCTAATAAAACTTATGCACAGCCCTTACAGACCTCTTAGAAAAGGGGAGAGGTCGATTGTAGATAATGTAAGGTTGAAGATTTTGGGGTTAGGGGAAGAAATGACAGAGTCAGGTAGTGAGTTCCAGGCGTTGACCACTCTATTGCTGAAATCGTATTTTCTGCAGGAGCGATTTACATTCAGTTTGTATCTGTTACGTGCTCTTGTGTTGTTGTTGTTAAAGGTGAAGTAGTCACGGACAGGGCGCACATTATGATGTATGATTTTATGAACAAGTTAAATTAGTTCGGAGATGATGTAGTGGTAAATTTTCTAGATGTAGTATTTGAAGTCTGGAGGAATAGGAAATAGGAATATTAGGAACTTATAAAAATAAAAAATAGGAAAATGAACCCAAGAACAAGGGGGCACAATCTGTGGTTAGTTGGGGAAAAGATCAGAAGCAACATGTGGAAATATTATTTGAGCGAAAGAGTAGTAGATGCTTGGAACAAACTTCCAGCGGATGTGGTTGATCAATTCATAGCAACTGAATTGAAACATGCCTGGGATAAACATAGATCCATCCTAAGATGAAATACAGGAAATAATAGAAGGGCAGACTAGATGGACAAGGAGGTCTTTTTCTGCCGTCAATCTTCTATGTTTCTATGTTGTTGTTGTTGTTGTTGTTGTTGTTGTTGCTGCTGCTATTGTTGTTGTTATTATTATTATTATTTATCTGCAAAAGGGGTCGGGGGCTACTTTCCCCCAGCCCATCCCTTGGCAGAGGTTTTTGTGTGTAAAAGTGCCAGGGGCTACAATGGGGCTACCACTGGATGGGTCTGGGAGAGATTGGGGCAGGTGTTGTCTCTGCCCCCCAGGTTGCAATTGCTGCCCCCCCCCCAGAGAACATCTAGACGTGCAGAAGGGAGCTTGCTTTGAGTTGGGCATCCACCAGTTCTGTGCCACCCAGGAATCGCGTGGTGCCTCTGCCATTCGTGGCATTCCTCCAACCATCCAAGAGGGCGAAACTTGGCAAGGCGCCCTTAATTGACTTTCCCTGCCCTGTTCATTTTTAATTTTTTTTTATTAATTACAACACAGAAAACAAGACAACAGATGTGGAGCAGAAATAAAAAGTTAACATTAGCCACGGCCTATAAAGAAAATGGGTACAAGATGTATTTTAGATGGCACACGACCCCCCATGTGTTCTTCCGGCGTGTCTCAATCGCCCGTAATTACAGGGTAATTAGTCCAGGAAGACACACACCACACGATAAAAGGAAAACCCAAAAGTTTTTATAAACAGAAATAGCTCCCTTTTTAAATGTCAAAGGAATTTTCTGGTACACACAAGGCACAGGTTAAATGCAGTCCAATTGCTCACCCAATAACTGGGAAATTGAGTCCAATTCTAAAGTCCAGAGAGTCCACACACACAATCCTGAACAGCAAAAACCACGATTTTGACGAAACAATGAATCAGATAAACTGCCATGAGGCTAACAGACCAGGCTGCACTTTTATCTGTAGCACTAATTACAGCAGCCCCACCCAACCACAGCTGGCCTCATTTTCTCTTGTAATAATCCTTCAGTTGTTGTCTCCTATGCATCACTCTACGCATGCGTGGATGTGTCATTAATTCTTGTTCAGAATCCAGGGATGATACAGATGACTGATCTCCTTCTGGGCTGTCTGCCAAACTCCCCTCTTCCCTATCACTCACGCTTCCTTGGTCAGAGGAGACTTCGTCTACTGGGAGCAAAACGGGCCTGCGGCATGTGGATGTCTCCCCCACATCCACCTGCACATTCCTTGGGGCAGGATCTGGGCCAGAGCTAACCACAACACCATGCAATTAGCAAAAATAGATAAAAAGCGTTCACCCAGATGTTGGAGATGCAATAAAGAATTTGGATCAAGTTCAAATTTATTATTACAGTCATAGACCAAAACAAATAAAAACGCTCAGTGAACGCACAATCAAAGGTTGGATAAAATGATAAAAAACAGATAAAATCCATCATAAAATCCAGTCTATCAATTATGCATTGTCAATACTACTAAAATTACAATCCATAAGCTATGAAGTCTATATTCAGTTTGATACTATTAGGGAAAGGAATAAACAAGGTTGCCACATTTGTCGTATAAATTAGCTAAGGTGTATTAGGCACTTATAAGCTGGCAACAAATGGTATACATATACACATACATACATTGGATCATATTATCATATGTGGTGGAGGTGCGAGAAAATTAACAGATACTGGGGCACAATTGAGTCATGGCTAGAAGATATATTAGTGAGAAAAGTAGAAAATAAACCTGAATTATTTTTGTTAGGTGTAGCCCGTGAGAATTTTGATAAAGACCAGTTATATTTAATCCTTCACATAACAACGGCAGTATAGTGATTGCACAATACTGGAAAAATGAAAACATACCCGCGGAGGAAGATATTATTGAAAAAATAACATTATGTACGGAAATGGACAGTTTAACTAAGGAAATAAAAAATAGAGATGAGGAAGAATTTATTAATTGTTGGGACAAGTTTTATGATTGGATGGGAAAAAGGGAAAAAGAAAAAAAAGGAAAAGTTAGCCAATAAGTTGTAGAAAACATAGAGAATAAAGATCAGAGTTTCGGATATAAAAGATAATAAAAAGGAAAGATATACCTGATTAAGATCACTGCTAAGATTTGGTGTATATTATGTAAATATGACTTGTGTAATAGAAAATTAGCACTGTTAGAATTGTATTACAGGCACGTTTCAAATTGTCCAACTTTTTTTTAATGTTTCGTTTGTCTTGTTGCATGTGCTTTGTTTATAAATAAAGTTTATTTTATAATTTTTTTAAAAAAACAAGTCAACAGCTAATTTGGGTTGTTTGCAACCCTTGCTTCCTCAGAGGTTGCTATCGGAGATATTGGAGGAGTTATGGTTTGAAATGTATATATTTTTACATTTCTTTGTTATTTTTACAATTAACGTTCCTTAAAGTATATATACAATTAATGCAATTATTATCTGCTTTTCAATATATCTATAGTTAAAATCATCTCTATAATATCTCTATAGTTAAAAACCAGTTATAAAGTTTATCCATTATTTTACAGAAAAAAAGTCCTCTTTGCCCTGTTTAATCTCTTCTTTTTCTCTCTCTCTCTCCCGCTTCTAGTTTGCCTCGAAGGCCAATCCGGATGATACCAAGGAGGTATGTGGAGGAGGACCGAGCCTGCCAAGGGGAAAAGAGATAACTTTTGCAGGACACACTGTTCCAAAGCAGGCGTGGACTGGTGGAGGGGACTTATTAGTGGCTGGATTGACACAAGGCCCTTAGCTGAGGTCTCAAGGAGCCTTTTTTGGGGGGTTGCCCGATGGTGCCAATTCTCCGAGGACGCTGACCCAGGTCAGCTGCAAATCTCTGCGGCATCCACACACCTCAATTTAAGTTAATTAATTTGACTTCTATGCCGCCCAGTCCCAATGGGACTCAAGGCATCTTACGACAGTAAATGCCCTGTTTCCCCGAAAATAAGATGTACCAAGAAAGTAAGGCATGTGACAGGTTTTGCAGAATTTGCTAATATAAGGCATCCCCCGAAAATAAGGCGCAGTCAAGTTTACATACGGTACGGTGGAAAAACATATGGTACCATTCAAAGTTGTTCATAGTGGTACCGTAATAATGTGGCATCCCCTGCTGGCCCCTTCCATCGCTTTGTACCATCCAGTACAGCAGACACAGTCTGATGCTGTCTCACCGCCATTACAGTCTCCACTACAGTGCGTAGACGGTAGTTCACCTGGTGGCCGGAAGCTGCAATAGCGGGAGCATACTGTTGTACCATATAAGTGCTGTCGTTTGTGTGTGTGGGTGCCATACTGACAGGTACCGTACCGTGATCAGTGTACCGTACGGTACACTTTCTTTGGGGGTGTCAGCTTTTCTGCCTGTGAATTTGTCTTATTTGAGAAATATAAGGCACCCCCCGAAAATAAGACGTAGCACAACTTTTGGAGCAAAAATTAATATAAGACAGTGTCTTATTTTCGGGGAAACACGGTACTATGTACAATAAATGAAATCTTTAGTAATAAGTAGTGTTGGGTGAACCAAACTTGCACAGTTCGGGTTCATACCGAACTATGCAGTGTTCAGCATGCTGAACCCGAACCTGAACTTTTTTAAAAGTTCGGGTTTGAGTTCGGCGTTCCGGCTGTCATCTGCTGAGAAGAGGAGGAGGAGCCGGGCACCGGTGGCGGTGGAGGAAGGCGAACACCGGGGAGCTGTCAGCCGGTCGGGAGGCGCAAAAGGAGGCGGGGAATCCCACGATGGGATTCCAGGGGCGGAGCTTTGATGTCATGGAGACTTCTTCCTGGCGTGTGGCTTTATTTCGGCCGGCCAGGAAGAAGTCTCCGTGTCGTCAAAGCTCCGCCCCTGGACCTCCTTTTGCTTGCAGCGCTGCTGCGGCATCCTTTTCTGTAAAAATAAAAAAAATTATTTTTACGGAAAAGGACGCTGCAGCAGCGCTTCAAGCAAAAGGAGGTGGGGAATCCCATGATGGGATTCCGGGGGCGGAGCTTTGACGACACGGAGACTTCTTCCTGGCACATGGCTTTATTTCCAGAAGTGTTCGGGTTCGGCAAACTTACCCGAACTCTGCCGCCAAGTTCGGATAAATTCGGGTTCGCCCAACACTAGTAATAAGACTTATTACTAAATAGGAATTAGTAATAAGAACAATAAAACCCATAATAAACTCTAATGAACTATCCCAGGGGTAGGCAAAGTTGTCTCTTCTATGACATGTGGACTTCAACTCCCAGAATTCCTAAGCTAGTATGATTGGCTCAGGAATTCTGGGAGTTGAAGTCCACAAGTCATAGAAGAGCCAACTTTGCATAACCCTGAACTATACAATCATACAGAATCCGTTACAATCGGACGTGATAAGATGAAGATGAACCTTGGTTAACAGAACACAGGCAGTCGTTGACTGCACAACCACAAATCATGGCCAAAATTTCTGTAGCTAAAGGGAGACATTGGTTAAGTAAGTTTTGGTCCCATTTTACGATGTTTCTCACCATTGTCATTAAATGAATAACAGTTGTTAAGTGAAGGAACAAGAGTTGTTAAGTGGATGTGGCTTTCCCATTGACTTCGCTTGTCAAAAGGGCATTGGTGTGTCTTCACTTCCGTAATGTGTGAATATACACTGCTCAAAAAAAATAAAGGGAACACTTAAGCCACAGAATATAACTCCCAAGTATTCAATGAGAATATTTCATTCATTCAGATCTAGGATGTGTTATTTGAGTGTTCCTTTTATTTTTTTGAGCAGTATACTTTGGGTAGGAACTTT
The DNA here is from genome assembly GCF_031021105.1 of Erythrolamprus reginae. NCBI lineage: Eukaryota > Metazoa > Chordata > Lepidosauria > Squamata > Dipsadidae > Erythrolamprus > Erythrolamprus reginae. Next base: position 1,157,124 of record NC_091962.1, on the reverse strand, counting down.
ATAGCTCACAAGGTTGTATGAATTCTTAAAATCAGTCGTTTTGGTAAGCCATTATTTTATATGCTCTCTGGTTTAGTGGTACATAGGGGTCGCTACAGTATTTTAGCCGTTATATTGTGAAATTCAGTTAACACCCAGTTAACGTCAAGGCGGGAGGTGGCTACTTAACTTCAACTCCCAGAATTCCTGAGCTAGCGTGATTGGCTAGGAATTCTGGGAGTTGAAGTCCACAAGTCATAGAAGAGCCAACTTTGCCTACCCCTGTTCTAGATAAACCCCCTTGCTTAGGCAGGAAACTCCATATACCTTTTCAGGCAAATGGCTTCCCAGTCTCTTCTTGAAAGCCTCCAGGGATGGAGCACCCACAGGTGTCCAGCTGTTCCACTGGTTAATTGTTATGTGAAGAAATTCCTACTTGGTTCTAAGTTGCTTCTCTCCTTGGTTAGTTTCCATCCATTGTTGTTGCTTTTTGTTCTACCCTCAGGTGAAATAGGTTGAAACCCCCTCTTCTTTGGGGCAGCCCCTCAAATACTGGAAGACTCCTATATTTGAGGGGCTGCCACCAAAGGGCACAGAAGCATCTAGCCTTCAAAGAGAACAAGCATCTAGTCCTCATGACTCCCGAGCGTTTATACTGTAAAGGACAGGAACTGTGGCTTTATCGCCTACATTGTCTACTTTCAGCCAATTTGAAATCCTTCTGGATGAGCCAGAAAAACTAAGCAGGATGTATGAATGGGAGACCACTAGGAGATCTCAAGATTGGAGGCTTGATTAGGAAGTAGAGATGAAAAAGGCAGTTGTGCTGCATTTAACCTGATTTTTTTTCTGTAAACATTCCTCCATCATCCTGTGCTTATAGAATAGAATAGAACAGAATAGAATAGAATACCGGATGATACCAAGGAGGTAATAGAATAGAATATAGAATAGAATATAGAATAGAATAGAATAATAGAGTTGGAAGGGACCTTGGAGGTCTTCTAGTCCAACCCCCTTGCTTAGGCAGGAAACCCTACACCACTGTGTTGATTTTGATGAAATCCTTCTCTTTTCTAGGCAATTTCCCAGCCTGATCTGGGGAAAAGCCTTTGATCTGGCCAATACCGCAATGTGTCCTAGTCAGTTTCACAACCTACTGCAGAAGACAATGGCCTGGCTTGATTTCCATTGATTTTTTCCCCCCAAGTAACATCTTACAAGAGATCCTTTTGCTTCTCCAAGCACACAGAGCCCATAACCGTCCCAAAGGCTTGTCTTACATAAGTAAGAGGGAGGAAAGCAGATTTTACAGGGAACAAAGTCAAGTGATTGAATGTGAGCGAGAGTGACGTGTTCTAAGAACAAAGGACTTATTGTCCTAGTAGGAGATTCTTCCTGTGCTGATTGCCTCAGAGTAAACACACTTGGTAGTTAACTTGTTGGGTTTATCTGCCACTAAGGAAGCGTATAGTGGGCTCCCCCTTTCCTATGATCATCTTCTGTTGACCCACAGAGAACAATCAACCAGTGGAACTGGTTGCCACCAGAGGTTGTAGGGCTCCATCACTAGAGATTTCCAAGAAGAGATTTTTTCAAGAATGGTGTATAGGGACTCCTGCTTGAGCAGTGGGTTGGACTAGAAGACCTCCATGGTCCCTTCCAATTCTATAATTCTGTTCTGTGATCACACGTATCCATCCCTTCAAAAGAAAATCTGGAATAGTATAAGACTGTGATGGCAAACCTATGGCATGCGTACACACAAGACTTTGCCTTCGGAAAGGACATTTCGTCCTCTGGACACTTCAGGGAAATTTCCCTGAAGCCCCGGACGCAAAACAATTGCCCAATGGAAGTTCAGAAAAGCACACTTCCAGTTTACTGTGTGTTGCGGTTGGCTCTGGGCCAGCTCCTGCAACAGAATTTGGATGTTGGCTTAGGAGAGTCCTCAGGTTCCCATACACTTGTCTTACTGCCATCAGCTTCGGACAGTGAGGATTCCTTGCCACAGACACTGGGGAAGAAGAAGAATCATCAGATAGAGAGATGGATGCAGCCATTCCATTAGTTAATGACCCCATTAGTGGGTCATCGGACTCGGAGGATCGGTGGATAGATGCCAGAATGCGCAGGCTCATGGCTAGAAGGGACCAACTGCGTAGGTATCATCGGAGATAAGGGAGAACACCTGTGGCTGGGGCAATTAGGCTAAAGGGGCTGCTGATAAATTGCCAGCGTTGCAGAGAGCGCATGTGGGAGATTATCCGTTTGGAGAAGGAGACGTCTTGTTTGCATTTTGTTCCTGGTTTTTCACAGACTCTTGGGGATATTTCACAGCTAGGTAAAAAGTTGTGGACTGACTGGAAGAGGTCTGGCTGTAACGCTTCCACAGCTGCTTGTATCTGCTTTGCTTGCTTTTGTTCTCGCAACTTTCAAGGACTGTTATCTGTAATTTGCTCAGTTTAAAGTGTGTGCACAGCTTTACTTTGGATAATCATGTTCTGCCGGGGTGTCCCAGCCACCCGTAATTACAGGGTAATTAGTCAAGAGAGACACACACCACACGATAGAAGGAAAACCTTTTTCAACAGAAAAGCAGAAAAAACTCCCTTTTTAAATGTCAAAGGGATTTTCTGGTACACACAAGGCACAGGTTAAATGCAATCCAATTTCTCACCTAGTAACTGGAAAATTGAGTCTAATTCAAAAGTCCAGAAAGTCCACACACAGTCTTGAACAGCAAAACCACAATCTTGATGAACTATGAATCAGATAAACTTCCACAAAGCTAAACCAGCATGCTGTCTTTTTATCTGTAGCACTAATTACAGCAGCCCCACCCAACCATAGGTGGCCTCACTTATCTCCTGTAATAATCCTTCAGTTGTTCTCTCCTATGCATCACTCTACGCATGCGTGGATCCGTCATAGGTTCTTGTTCAGAATCCAGGGATGATAAGGATGATTGATCTCCTCCTGGGCTGTCTGCCAAACTCCCCTCTTCCCTGCTACTCACGCTACCTTTGTCAGAGGAGACTTCGTCGGGAGATTCTATCGGGAGCAAAACAGACCTGTCACTCGCTGGGGTGACAATTTGCTTTGTGTTTCCTGCGCTTTCCTTCCTGGGTCGCCCCCATGCTTCAGGCTGGGAAGCTAGACGGACGGGTGCTGCCAGAAGCATAAATGCTGCCAGTGCTGCTTCCACCCACGCCTTCTGCTTGCACCGCCTGGAGGGGAGCAGGGCAGGAGAGAGGGAAGCTCGTCTGAGGCCAGGAAGGTAGAAAGAGGAAAAAAGCAAGGAGCTCAAACGCAGCAGCAACAGCAGCAGGGGGAAAAAAGAGCTGTGCCGAGCCCGGTAATCCAAGAAGTGACAGCTGCCGATCAGCTGAAGCTGTGCACGCATCTTCATTTCCGCCGGTGGAACTGCATTCCACCCCGTCCTGCCTGCTACCCACCCCTGACACTACCCTTCACCAACACCTTATGTTGTGGCCTGTTGGCCACTGACTTGTCAGGGGTCAGGATCGGGGCCTACTGGATGCGATATTCCGAATTGCAGAGAGAAGAATTGTAATAACTTTTAAGAATTGTAAAACTGCTTAGTCACAGTGAATAGGCCAATTGTAATGCAATCTGATGGGCTCACAAATGTATATTTACATAATGCACCTTTGCAGAGGTGTGGCTTGTGGCTTAGCTTGAAGATATTGTGGCTTAGTATGGTTTAGAGTGGCTTGTGAATTAGTGTGCCCTGTGGTGGCTGAAGAATTGTAGCTGGATATTGTAACTGAGAACAGTAGATAGAGAATTGTGAGTACTTTGTACAGTAGGTGCTAGAGAGAAAGCTACAGCGTAAATAGTGTAAGTTTGCGATGGAAAAAGTAAATATTTTCCTTAAAAACTCTGCAGTACGTGTCTTCAATTATCACCAAGATAAAGGTTCCTGATATCCTGGTCTGAGGCAAGCTGGTTAGCTGCTTTGGCTAGCTGGGTAGGCTAGCTTCTGCAAAATGTTACTCCAGCATGGCCCCTCTAGCATCCACATCAAATGAGGAGGGGGTGTGGGAGTCGGGGTCAGCATCAAGGCAACCTGAGAGCTCCACGGGGGAAGAGGGAATGGAGCTGGCAGAGAGAGAGAGAGAGAGAGAGGCAGAGCCTGGGCTGCCCGTCAGCCCTCAGATGGAGAGTCAACAGCCTCCAGGTCTGGAAGTGGCTGATGAGCAAGAGGAGGAACGGCTGGGGCCCAGTGCTTGATGTGCAGATGCTCAAAAGGCAGAGGAGAGGAGAGCAGTGGAAATCTATGAGTCGGTCCTTGGGACAGAAGAGCCACCGCTGCTAGCGAAGCCCCACCCTAGCTCTGGGGATAAAAGCAGGGGGCGATTGATGAAAGTTAATGATAATGAAATGTTAAAGTTATCAATACTTCGGAGAGGGGTGGCATACAAGTCTAATAAATTATTATTATTATTACTATTATCATTATTATTATTATTTGAGCTTGCAATTACTGAATGAAATTATAGAAATGCAAATGTGGAGAGGCACTGTGGATATACTGAAGTTTTGATCATTTTTCATAAAATGTCATATGATTATAATTCTAATAAAATTCTAAGAAACTAGGATTTAAAATAATGGATTGATCAATTTTTTGTTTTGTTGACTCTTTTAATTTTAATAGTAATAATGTTTGGTTCTTGTTTCATTTTTTTCTTATTATATTTTCTTTCTCTCTTTTTCGTTTATAGGTCTTTTTTATTTTAGCTAGGAAGAGGTAGCATTTTAGTTATTTTAAGGAGAATGTATAAGAAGGGGGAGTGGGCATAACAGCTTATTCGAACTTGCAAGAGGAAGATGAAATTACCTTAATAAGATTAAATCCAATAAACCAATAAACCTAAAGGAAATCAACATAGAATTTAATTAGGAGAAAATTGGATATCTAGATGATAAAATTAGAGGTCAAAGTTTGGGAGGTTTGATGAATACTGGGAGTAATGAATTTGGAACCAGTCATTTTTGGAGGGGCAATTATATATGTGTTACTGATACTGTTTTTATTGTAATATGAAGGTAATTTGAAATGTATTGAAAAATGTATACCCACTCTCACAACCCAAAAAGACAGGGGGCAGGAGATGAATACCAGATAACTATTCATCTTTCGGACAGACTTGTTAGCCTGCCATGAGAGGGAAACCTTTCCTGGGGCTGCCGACATTCCTAATAAAGGAATCTTTTGAATTCACGTCAATGGGCTTGTTGTATTTGAGCTGGGTCAGAACCCATTCAGACGTGCAGGGAGTCCCCGCTTGGAGAAAAGCAGCACAACCACAAATTGGGAGGGCCTTCTTTGTGGTGGCACCGGCTCTGGAACAGACTACTCACAGATTTGTACCGGAAAGCCGTGAAAAACAACTCCGGCCTAGTAGTAATGAATGTTTTTATCTTAAGGGTTTTCAATTGTTTTCAATTGTTATTTATATTGTTTTACTTGTTGTACGCCGCCCGTAGTCCACGAAAAAATGGGCGGCTTATAAATTTAATAAGTGAAATTAAATTGTCTGTCGTGTCAATCTCTTCGCGTCCCACAGATCATAGTCTGGAAGAGATACAGCGACTTTAAGAAGCTGCACGCGGACCTGGCCTACACCCACCGCAACCTCTTCCGCCGCATGGAGGATTTCCCTGCTTTCCCGCGGGCTCAGGTCTTCGGTGAGTCCTCGAACGACCCCTTGTTGTTTTACAACCCAGAGAAAAAAAGCACAGATGGGGGGGTAGCTCCCTCTTCCCTCAGGGGCCTGTCTTTCTGGGGATTACAATGCCGCTAAACCCCAGCCATTTAGGAATCGTGCAGAATGCAGCTGCGAGAGCAGTCATGGGCTTACCTAGGTATGCCCATGTTTCACCATCACTCCGCAGTCTGCATTGGCGGCCGATCAATTTCCGGTCACAATTCAAAGTGTTGGTTATGATCTTTAAAGCCCTTCATGGCATTGGACCAGAATATCTCCGAGACCGCCTCATGCCGCACGAATCCCAGCGACCGATTAGGTCCCACAGAGTGGGCCTTCTCCGGGTCCCGTCAACTAAACAATGTCGGTTGGCGGGCCCCAGGGGAAGTGCCTTCTCTGTGGCGGCCCCGACTCTGGAACCAACTCCCCCCAGAGATTAGAACTGCCCCTACTCTTCCTACCTTCCGTAAACTCCTTAAAACCCACCTTTGCCGTCAGGCATGGGGGAATTGAAGCACCTCCCCCGGGCATGTTCAATTTATACATGGTATGCTTGTGTGTGTGTCTGTTAGTATATGGGGTTCTTTTAAATCTTTAAATATTTTAAAGTTATTTGGATTATTTATGATTTGTTCCATTTTGTTGTGAGCCGCCCCGAGTCTTCGGAGAGGGGCGGCATACAAATCTAAATAATAAATAAATAAATCCCCTTAAACCTTGCTCCCAAACCTTCCGCAGGCCGATTTGACCCCGAGGTGATTGAAGAGCGGAGGAAAGCGGCGGAGGACATGCTGCGCTTCACCATCCCCATCCCGGCCTTAAATAACAGCCCCCAGCTGAAGGAATTCTTCCGGGTATCTTCATTTATTTATTTATTCTGCATTTATTTTGGGCGTTGAAGTCCTCAGGTTTCCTGGGCTGTGAAACAAGGCATCAAACCAGGATATGGATTTGAGGCCCTGGGCTCAAACATGGCGACACAGCCGTTGAATTTCCTACCACAAAGCTGGTGCGACATGCTTAACCCAACCAATTTGCATTAAAAAAAAAAAATCCACTTTCCTGCAAAGAACAAACCCCATTACGGAGAACGGATTCACTTTACAACCGTGCTTTCACTTAGTGACTGCTGCAAAAAAAAAAAATCAGGCCTGGTGACTTGTCTCCTGATTTACAATCACCACGGTTTATGGTCGTAATTCTAGGATAAACCGCGGTTGTAAGACAAGGACTACCTATAGTTTTGACTCTCCTTAGCGTCCGAATCCAGAAGGCGGCAAACTCAAGCCCCTCGATTGCCTGGATTGTGTGAAAGCCAGCGGGTTGCTTTGTCCTTCCAGGGCGGAGAGGGCCTGAGCAGTCCCAAGCAGTGGGAGTCGCCCGAGCTGCCTCGCCCTCTCATCCCGGTGCCCACGGCAGGAGTCGAGCAGGGTGAGGAGGCTCTGGGGCTGGTTCAGGACGATGGGCTACTGGACCCGAAGCCGGAGGCGGCCAGCAAAGATGGCGTGTCCGAGCCCCAAATGGAGAACCAAGGTACCTTCTTTCAGGCTCTTGATTCTAAAATGAGAAAGGTTTCTTTCTTTTCTTTCTTTCTTTCTTTCTCTCTCTTTCTTTCTTCCTTTTCTTATTTCCTTCCCCTCCCTCCCTTTCCCCTGCTCTTCCCTTTTTTCTGCCTTTTTTCCTCTTTCTCCCTTTCCTTCTTCCCTTCCTCCTCTCTTCGTTCCTTTCTTTTTTCTGCCTTTTTTCTTTTTTCTTCCTTGTCTCCTTCCCTTTCCATCCTTCTTCCTTCTTTATCTATCCTCCCTTCCTCCTCCCTCCCGCCCTCTCTTCATTCCTTTATTTCTGCCTTCTTTCCTTCTCTTCTCTTCTTTCCTTCCCTTTTCTTCTTCCTTCCTTCTCTATCTTCCCTCCTCCCTCCCACCCTATTTGTCCCTTTGTTCTGCCTTTTTTCTTTCCTTCCCTTTCCTTCCTTCTTCCTCCTTTCTCTCTTTCTTCTCTCCCTCTCTCCTCCCCTCTCTTTGTTTCTTTTTCTTTTTTCTGCCTTCTTTCATTTTCCTTCCTTCTTTTCTTCCCTTCCCTTTCCTTCTCCTTTCTCTATTTTTCTTCCCTCCCTCCGACCTTCCTTCTCTCCTTTCCTTCCCCTCCCTTCCTGCTTTCCCTTCCTTTCCTTTTTTCTGCCTTTTTTCCCTACCTTCACTTCTTTTCCTTCCCCTCCCTCACTTCCTTACCCTTCTCTTTCCTTTTTTCTGCCTTCTTCCTGTCTGGTGAATTCTGGAAGTTGAAGTCCACTTGTAGGGTCTGGCCTCTCTCCCCCTTATTCAAGAAAGTAAAGACTCTTGAAAACTTTGTATTTCAAAAGGAGCATTTTATTGAACAGGATGAAATACAAACAGGTTCTGCGATCCCTCAGGCCATCCAAGTAGAATAAAAGGAATTAGGAACCCCTAATTGAATAGAATAGCAACAGAAAGATAAGTAAAAAGGAACATTATGGACTATGCAGAAATGAATAGACTTACAATGAAAACTAAGGATAAAGGAGACTCAAAGTTTTATAAAATTTAGGGGGAAATTTATGAATGGATTGAAAATAAAAATGGACAAAATAGTTAATGTAAATTCAATGTAAAGGGGAAAAAGAAGTGAGAAATATGACTGGGAGAACCCAAAGAGAAAAGGAGGCAGCGTTAGATAAATATGTAACAATATCGCTGAAAGCTATCACGCGCAAGCCCCCCCCTCGTGAGATTTTGCTTCCTGTGCATGTGCAGAAGTAAAATCTCGCTTGGGTGCATGTGTGCACGCCGGAGATGTGGATCTGCATGGGTAGCACAGCGGGAGCGGTAAGCCCCACCTGGTTGTGCGCCCACGTGGCGCAGAAGGTAGCGAACTGGCAGTGAGGTAAGTTAGAACCCACCGTTGGGGCACATGGAAGAAAGCAATAAAGTAAAGAATTGTAAGCAAAGTTTCCTTGGCAGATTCATGGCTCTGACACCACCCATCTTAAAGTTACCGACATTTTGGTCTAATGAATTGCAGGCCGGCAGCCATTTTGGGAGGCCATTTTGGGAAGCCATTTTGGGAGGCCATTTTGGGAAGCTAATCTTAAGGTTCCATAATCTCCACACTAGATGGGGAGTTTATTACTAGACGTTGTGCTCTTGCTTCTAACTGACTAAGGCTTTCACCACAGAGGGGGCTTCTGACGTTGTGCAACAAGAGAAAGATCTGGATGCCCTATTTTCCTTCCGGGCGGAAGACGAGGAAGAAGAAGCCAAGAACGACTCGCCTTCTCACTGCCTCTTATCGGTCCAAGAATTAGCCCTTTTTGACCCCTTCTCCAAACAAGGTAGGTAGGAAATGAAGACCCACCAACAGCGCCTCTCCTCTTCGTGTGCAGGCGTGGTGGTCTGGGAGGCAAGATCACGGATAAGGGAGGAAACCTCCCCGTGGAACATACAGTAGAATCCCAGGGCTGAATCCTAAATGCTGGAAATGTCACCATATAAATGGAACATATTACCCTGTGTGGTGGACCTGCCCAATAATTAAAAAATTCGGGGAAGGAAATGCATAATTGGCTTGAAGCAATAATAGAACATAGAAACATAGAAGTCTGACAGCAGAAAAAGACCTTATGGTCCATCTCATCTGCCCTTATACTATTTTCTGTATTTTATCTTAGGATGGATCTATGTTTATCCCAGGCATGTTTAAATTCAGTCACTGTGGATTTATCTACCACATCTGCTGGAAGTTTGTTCCAAGGATCTACTACTCTTTCAATAAAATAATATTTTCTCATGATTTGTTAGGAATACTAGACCAAAAAACTCTGGAGGGTTTCCTTGAGCCTCCGGGAGGATGAAAACGGCTTCCCCAGACTTCTGGAAGTTCCAGAAGGACTGTTTTTTGTCTTCCCCTGAAAATGGCCTCCCCCAGGCTCTGGAGGCTGGAAATGGGCCCATTTCTGAACTTCTGAGAGACACGCTTTTCACCCTCCCCAGACTCTGGAGGCTTTTCTTGAGCCTCTGGTATCATGAAAATGGCCTCCCCTGGGCTACAGAGGCTGGAAATGGGCCTGTTTCCGAACTTCCAAGTGTTCTGTCGGGCTCTCTGGTAGACTCCTCCCAAAAATTCACAGGTACAAATTTCAGACACACACACGTTTGAAAATTCAAAACAATGTTCTTTATACCGAAAATTCACTTAAACTAAGCCCTCTTTTGGTATAGCAAAGAGCACTTGTCTCCAAACAAACGGGTAATTTGTACAAGTCCCTTATCAGTTCTGTGATACTTAGCTTGCAGCTGTGAGGCAATTCACAGTCCTTCTTCTTTCACAAAGTGAAACACACTTTGCTCTGGGTTAGTTTCAAAGCGGGGAAAAATCAGCACACAAAAGGTCGAAGTCAGTAAAGCGGTCACGAAACACAACGATCAGATAATCCTCCACAATGGCCAAACCCACAGGCTGCTATTTATAGCAGCCTCACTAATCACCACAGCCCCACCCAACCACAGGTGGCCTCATTTTCTTTGATAATAATCTGTCAGTTGTTGCTGCCTATGCATCGCTCTCCGCATGCGTGGCTGTATCATTAACTCTTGTTCCAAATCCAAGGAGGAGATAGATAATTGATCTCCTTCTGAGCTGTCTGCCACACTCTCCTCCTCCCTGTCACTCATGTCTTCTTGGTCAGAGGAGCCTTCATCAGCAGATTCCACCAGGGGCAAAACAGGCCTGCAGCATGTGGATGTCTCCCCAACATCCACAGTCCTTGGGGCAGGAGCTGGGCCAGAGCTAACAACAATACCAAGAGGCCCATTTTCTGCCCTCTCCAGACTCCGAAGGCTTTTCTTGAACCTCTGGTATGATGAAAACAGCCTTCCCTGGGCTATAGAGGCTGGAAATGGGCCTGTTTCCGAACTTCCAAGAGGCCCATTTTTTCCCTTTCCAGACTCTGGAGGCTTTTCTTGAGCTTCCGGTAGGGCGAAAACAGCCTCCCTTGGGCTTTGGAGGCCCTTGAGAGGGGGCAGGGGGAGCACAAGGGGTGTCGCATGTGTGCAGGATAGGGCGCACAGAGGGCACACACACTGCATTATGGATGCCGTCATGCACGCACATGCGCTTTCGGCATGTGACGAGAAAAGGGTTAGCCGTTACTGCTTCACACCATCCCAAATTTGGTGGTGATTTCTTTGTTTCTGCGCATGCGAAAATCGGCCAAATTTCGTGTGCGAGAGAATCCTCGTGTGAGATTTCGCTTCCGGCACATGCGTAGAAGCCAAATCTCTCGCGAGTGCACGCATGCAAACATCAGAGGTGCATGCGCATCTCCATTTCCGCTACTACACTACTGCCACTCCAGATCATTCACCATCTTTGTTGACCTTCTGGCCGTCTCCTTCTCTAACCACATCCCATCCAATCTTTTCTTTCCGATCCGATCCAGCTTCTACTGCCACCGGTCTCTCCCACGGAGAAGGCCTGGATTCTCTGGAGGTTGCAGGAACCAAACCAGAACTCCTGCTCAGTGCAGACACCGCGCAGAAACCCGAGGCAGAAGATACCGCGTTGGATCCCGGCAGGTATCTGCCCCAAGCGACGGAGAGGATCAGCCAAGCCGTGCTGTGTGAAGCCTCCAAGGACTACCAAGGCGCCTTTCACGGCTACCGCAGCGGAGTTGACTTGCTCCTTCAGGGTCTGCAAGGTAGGCTGGGTGGAGTGGGCCAGGGGTGGGATTCAAAAAAGTTAGCAACCGGTTCTCAGCCTGGTTGCTGGGTGTGTGCAGCCTACTCTGCCTCCTGTACCGGGGAGGGTGTTGTCCTCCTCCACAAGATCCAGAGGCCTTCCTTGAGTCTCTGGAAGGACGAAAATGACTCCAGAGGCTGGAAACGGGCCCGTTTACAGAATTTCTGGTAGGCCCATTTTTTAATCGTGATTGTTCTGAGTGCTCCTTGTCCACCTCAGGTCATGTTAGATTCTGAGGAGGATGAGCCAGGCCCCTCTGGGTACCCTGGGCCAGTAGGGACGGAAAACATTCTTGACAGAAAGTAACAATGAAAGAGCTTGCAAGCGGGTAACAGCTGGAAACATTGGTTTCCAGCTGGTTACAAGCGGTGTGCCATAAGGGTCTGTTCTGGGTCCTATTCTTTTTAATATGTTTGTGAGTGACATAGGGGAAGGTTTGGTAGGGAAGGTTTGCCTATTTGCCGATGACTCTAAAATGTGCAATAGGGTTGATATTCCTGGAGGTGTCTGTAATATGGTAAATGATTTAGCTTTACTAGATAAGCGGTCAAAGCAATGGAAACTGCAGTTTAATGTTTCCAAATGTAAAATAATGCACTTGGGGAAAAGGAATCCTCAATCTGAGTATTGCATTGGCAGTTCTGTGTTAGCAAAAGCTTCAGAAGAGAAGGATTTAGGGGTAGTGATTTCTGACAGTCTCAAAATGGGTGAGCAGTGTGGTTGGGCGGTAGGAAAAGCAAGTCGGATGCTTGGCTGCATAGCTAGAGGTATAACAAGCAGGAAGAGGGAGATTGTGATCCCGCTATATAGAGTGCTGGTGAGACCCCATTTGGAATACTGTGTTCAGTTCTGGAGACCTCACCTACAAAAAGATATTGACAAAATTGAAAGGGTCCAAAGACGGGCTACAAGAATGGTGGAAGGTCTTAAGCATAAAACATATCAGGAAAGACTTCATGAACTCAGTCTGTATAGTCTGGAGGACAGAAGGGAAAGGGGGGACATGATCGAAACATTTAAATATGTTCGAGGGTTAAATAAGTTTCAGGAGGGAAGTGTTTTTAATAGGAAACTGAACACAAGAACAAGGGGGCACAATCTGAAGTTAGTTGGGGGAAAGATCAGAAGCAACGTGAGAAAATATTATTTTACTGAAAGAGTAGTAGATGCTTGGAACAAACTTCCAGCAGACGTGGTTGGTAAATCCACAGTAACATGCCTGGGATAAACATAGATCCATCCTAAGATAAAATACAGAAAATAGTATAAGGGCAGACTTAGATGGACCATGAGGTCTTTTTCTGCCGTCAGACTTCTATGTTTCTGAAAAGACGAAAACAACCTTCCCCCAGAGGCTGGAAATGGGCCCGTTTCCAGAACTTCTGGGAGGTCCATTTTTTTATCCTCCCAGGGCAGTGATTGTTGTGAGTGCTCCTTGTTCACCTCAGGTCATGTCAGATTCTGAGGCAGGCCCCTCTGGGTACCCTGAGGCAATGGGGTTAGAAAACATTCTTGACAGAGAGTAACAATGAGAGCTCGCAAGCGGGAAAGAGTTTGGAACATCGTTAGCATCTGAGTCTTCGGAGAGGGGCGGCATACAAACCTAATAAATCTTAATCTGGTTCGGGCTGGAAAGAAACTTATTTGGAGCAAGTTAGAGCCATGAAAAATAAAACCCTGCAAAGACTTAGGGCTTAGGAAACATTCTTGCAAAGAGTAACAGTGAAAGAACCTGCAAGGTAAGAGCTGGGAAGAATGTGGCTTTTTTTGAAGCTTTTTTTTCCCTCAGCCCTAACTATGCAACTTGGGCGTCCTCCTCGATCCACAGCTCACATTAGAGAAACACCTTTCAGCTGTGGCGAGGGGGGCGTTCGCCCAGGTTCGCCTGGTGCACCAGTTGCGGCCCTATCTGGACCGGGAGTCACTGCTCACAGTCACTCATGCCCTCATCACCTCGAGGTTCGACTACTGTAACGCTCTCTACATGGGGCTACCTTTGAAGAGTGTTCGGAAACTTCAGATTGTGCAGAATGCAGCTGCGAGAGCAGTCATGGGCTTACCTAAATATGCCCATGTTACACCAACACTCCGCAGTCTGCATTGGTTGCCGATCAGTTTCCGGTCACAATTCAAAGTGTTGGTTATGACCTATAAAGCCCTTCATGGCACCGGACCAGAATATCTCCGGGACCGCCTCCTGCCGCACGAATCCCAGCGACCAGTTAGGTCCCACAGAGTTGGCCTTCTCCGGGTCCCGTCAACTAAACAATGTCATTTGGCGGGACCCAGGGGAAGAGCCTTCTCTGTGGCGGCCCCGACCCTTTGCAATCAACTCCCCCCAGATATCAGAGTTGCCCCCACCCTCCTAGCCTTTCGTAAGCTCCTTAAAACCCACCTCTGTCGTCAGGCATGGGGGAATTGACATGTTCCTTCCCCCTAGGCTTATAAAATTTATGTATGGTATGCTAGTGTGTATGATTGGTTTTAACTTGTGGTGTTTTAAAATTAATTTAAATATTGGATTTGTTTACATTGTATGGCGATTGCTGTGAGCCGCCCCGAGTCTGCGGAGAGGGGCGGCATACAAATCTGATTAATAAATAAATAAATAAATAAATGTTCTCTTAGGGCTAGAAAAAAAAGCTTAGAAAAAACTACATTCAGAGTATAAGACACACCTGAATATTCAGCCTCTTTTAGGGAGGGAAAAGGTGCATATTATTATTATTATTATTATTGTTGTTGTTGTTGTTGTTGTTATTATTATTATTATTATTATTTATTAGATTTGTATGCCGTCCCTCTCCGTAGACTCAGGGCGGCTCACAACAATAACAAAGACAATGTAAGAACAAATCTAATAATTTAAAAAACACTGAAAACCCCATTATTAAAAGCAAGCATACACACAAACATACCATGTATAAACTGTATAGGCCCGGGGGAGATGTCTCAGTTCCCCCATGCCTGACGGCAGAGATGGGTCTTAAGAACTTTACAAAAGGCAAGGAGGGTGGGGGCAGTTCTGATCTCTGGGGGGAGCTGGTTCCAGAAGGTTGGGCCGCCACAGAGAAGGCTCTTCTCCTGGGTCTCGCTAAGCGACATTGTTTAGTCGACGGGACCCGGAGAAGGCCAACTCTGTGGGACCTAACCGGTCGCTGGGATTTGTGCGGCAGAAGGCGGTCCCGGAGATATTCTGGTCCGATGCCATGAAGGGCTTTATAGGTCATAACCAACACTTTGAATTGTGACCGGAAATTGATCGGCAACCAATGCAGACTGCGGAGTGTTGGTGTAACATGGGCATACCTAGGGAAGCCCATGATTGTTCTCGCAGCTGCATTCTGCACGATCTGAAGTTTCCGAACACTTATACTCCGAAAAATACGTATGTCCAGGCAAGAGTATCTGAGAAAGAAAGGATCTTGGCATTAGTAGTTCTAGGAAACAGTTGGCCATGCCTTGTCATTATTTAAGGGACAATCACGTGAGAAGTGATTGTGATGGACAACGTTCCTAAATCCTGGCCATGTGTGATCTCCAGAGTTAAAAGAGCACTTTTGCTTCAAGTCAGCTTTAAACCCATGCAATCTGCATCGTTGGAGAGATTACAAAGATATGTGAGTTCGGTTGATTGACAGAATCACTTCAAAGGAAGTTCTTTAATAAGTCTTTGGCTTCAGTCCTGGACTTATGCTTATCTCAGAGACATTAGCCTGGGAACACTGCCAGAATGGACTAATAATATCTTGGACTATTAATCATTTTATACCTGGACTTTTTGTAATCATTATAGCTTCTTATGTGTTCTGTCTGGCTCTCTGGTAGAATCCTCCCGAAAATTCAAAGGTACAAATTTCAGACACACACACGTTTGAAAATTCAAAACAATGTTCTTTATAACGGAAATTCAAATAAACTAAGCACTCTTTTTGTATAGCAAAGAGCACTCGTCTCCAAACAACCTGGTAATTTGTACAAGTCCCTTATCAGTTCTGTGATACTTAGCTTGCAGCTGGGAGGCAATTCATAGTCCTTCTTCTTTCACAAAGTGAAACACACTTTGCTCTGTTTTAGTTTCAAAGCGGGGGAAAATCAACACTCAAAGGTCGAAGTCAGCAAGACAGGCACGAAACACAACGATCAGATAATCTTCCACAATGGCCAAAACCACACACTGCTATTTATAGCAGCCTCACTAATTACCACAGCCCCACCCAACCACAGGTGGCCTCATTTTCTTTGATAATCTCTCAGTTGTTGCTTCCTATGCATCGCTCTCCGCATGCGTGGCTGTATCATTAACTCTTGTTCCGAATCCAAGGAGGAGCTAAATAATTGATCTCCTTCTGAGCTGTCTGCCAAACTCTCCTCCTCCCTATCACTCATTTCTTCTTGGTCAGAGGAGCCTTCATCATCAGATTCCACCGGGAGCAAAACAGGCCTGCGGCATGTGGATGTCTCCCCCATATCCACATTCCTTGGGGCAGGAGCTGGGCCAGAGCTAACCACAACATTATGTACCAGAGTTTGTGTGACTTTTAATTCAGTGTGTGGCTCACCTAGACAGAAGAGATAGATATTTCTCTCCCTAGGCATAATAATATATCTACCGAACGAAACTCTGCATTGGCAACAGGAAAGGCAATGGGCCAGTAAAACATTCAGGTCCAGGTTTTATAGGGTTTATGGTTTATGGTATGGTTTATGGTTAACTGTTTATGGGGTTGTTAAATGATGATTAATGATGATTCCAGGGTCCAAGTGAGAGCCACCAAAAAGACAACCAATCTGTCGCTTCCCGTTTGCAGGCGACCCCAATCCAGCCCGCAAGGAAGTGGTGACGAAAAAGACAGCGGAATACCTTCAGAGGGCCGAAGAAATCTTCCAGCAACATTTGAAGCATCTGGAACTGTGACTCCCAATTTCCGCCACGAAGTCGCTTGTATTTATTTCCCTGCGGCCAGCAGACCCAGGTTACAATTTGACCACATTCCCAAGGCCGTTTTTGTTTTCAGGGGGTTCAGGAATTCCCACGTTAAAAAAAAAAAGGCTGCAGCTAAATTCTTAGCTTTCGTTGTGCATTCGGGCCCTTTCCAATCCTCTGCCCGCAATCCCGGATTCGGAACGTTAAACCTGGGCGAAAAATAACCTTGGGACTTTCTCTTCCCTGTGAGGAGGGCTGAGAAGGCAGAGGGGTGTTTGAGGTTGGCCGAAAGGGCTTCTCCAGTTTACACAGTTGTCTGAATGTTTGGAAATTCCTTCTTTTGGTTTATTCAGTTTCAGAGGTTTTCCCAAACTCCCTGTGTGTTAAAACTTGACGAACAAGCAGGCTGGGTTTATCCAAGCAAAGGGAACAAGGTTGTACAGGTTGTGTGAATGCAGTGCCAAACATCTAGAGAAGGAATTCTTTAATTTTTAATTTTTTTGCAACTCCTCTTTAAAAGTGCCTTCCTTGACTTGAATCCATGTCGACTGTCCAGTAATTTCTTGTGGACGCCCAAAGCGACACAATTGCCAGAGAGAGAAAAATATTTGAGATCATTGGACAGAAATATCTGGGGGGTTTTTTGTTCCAAAATGGAAGGCAAAAGAATAAAAGAGGGCAGAAATTTTCTGCGTGTTTTCAACCCAGCCTTTACGTTTACTTTTCCAATTTATTTATCACATTTGTTTGTTTGTCTATCAAATTTATTTGCTGCTCATCTTAATGGTTTAAGGTGACACACACACACCCTGCCCTAATTCCAAGCTGTTTCATCTCTTTGAAGATTATACCACGGTTTGTTCTTTTGGGGGCAAAAAAGTGGAATTCAGGATGATAGTCCTTGAATTTCCAATAAAAAATTGGACATGGAGGGAAAGTTTACTACTCTATGGCAGTGATTTTCAACCTTTTTTGAGCCGTGGCATTTTTTAGGGGAGGCGGCTAAAAAAAGTTTGGACAAAAAAATTCTCTCTCTCTTCCTCCCCTTCACTCTATTTTTTCTCCCTTCCTCTTTCTCTTCCTTCCTTCCTCTCTTTCTCCCTCCCTCCCTCTATGTCTTTCTCTCTCTCCTTCCCTCCCTTCTTTCTCTCTCTCTTGCTTTCTTTCTCTTTCTCTCTCTCTTTCTTTCTTTCTCTTGTTCTCTCTCTTGCTTTCTTTCTCTCTCGTTCTTTCTCTCTCTCTCTTTCTTGCTTTCTTTCTCTCTTGCTTTCTTTCTCTATTTCTTTCTCTCTCTCTTGCTTTCTTTCTCTCTGAGCTTCGTGGCACACCTGACCATGTCTTGCGGCACACTAGTGTGCCACAGCACACTGGTTGAAAAACACTGCTCTATGGTGATTGGGACCAAATTGCTCTCACATTTGAATGAATGATGATTAATTAATGATAATTGATGATTGTGCTAAGTAATACAGATAGCCCTCGCCTTATGACTGCAATTGAGCTCAACATTTTTTGTCGCTAAGTGAGGCGGTTGTTAAGTGAGTTTTTACGCAGTTAATCGAATAACTGCAGATGATTAGTTAGTAATCCAGCTGTGAAGTGAATCGGTTTCCCCATTGACTTTGCTTGTCAGAAAACCGCAAATCACATGACCACGGGACACTGCAACCAGCATACGGACATGCCAGTTGCCAAGCATCTGGATTTTGATCATGTGACCACCGGGGTGCTGCAATGGTCGTATGTGTGAAAAATGGTCACAAATCACTTTTTTTCAGTGCTGTTGTAACTTCAGATGGTCATTAAATATTGAGAACAACCTGTACAAGCTCATACACGCTTTGAATCTCTGCTTTGTTTGTATAATGGGCTAAATTTGGTTAGTTTTTATGTTTAGTTATTTTTCTTTACAGCTTCACAAATTGTGCATATCCATCTTGTCCAGTTCATTTGTGGTGTTAAGATCTCCTGTGTGCCTGTTAATCAAATTTGATGCTAAAAGATAAAAATATCTCAGTGTTTTTTAATAAGATTCCTCGGGTTGTTTTTATACTTTTAAATCTACAGATAGTCCTAGACTTAACCACCATGTATTACGACTGGAACTCCCATTTGCTCACACAGTATTGTGATGAAATTATAATATTTCCTTGTGCCTGTTGTATCAGATTCACACAACCCCTCAGCGGTGTGAAGATTCTGTAAGTTGGAGGCTCAGCATATTTGAGGGAACTCGGTTGGAGAAGCTGGCTAGTCAGGCTTGTGGGATTTGATTTTTTTTTTTACTACATAGAAACATAGAAGATTGACAGCAGAAAAAGATCTCATGGTCCATCTAGTCTGCCCTTATACTATTTCCTGTATTTTATCTTAGAATGGATCTATGTTTATCCCAGGCATGTTTAAATTCAGCTCCTGTGGATTTACCAACCACTTCTGCTGGATGTTTGTTCCAAGCATCTACTACTCTTTCAGTCAAATATTTTCTCACGTTGCTTCTGATCTTTCCCCCAACTAACCTCAGATTGTGCCCCCTTGTTCTTGTGTTCTCTTTCCTATTAAAAACACTTCCGCCCTGAACCTTATTTAACCCTTTCCTGATGCGTTTTATGCTTAAGACCTTCCACCATTTTGGTAGCCCGTCTTTGGACCCGTTCAATTTGATCAATATCTTTTTGTAGGTGAGAACTCTCCAGAACTGGACACAGTATTCCAAATGTGGTCTCACCAGCGCTCTATATAAGGGGATCACACTCTCCCTCTTCCTGCTTGCTATACCTCTAGCTATGCAGCCAACCATCCTACTTGCTTTCCCTACTGCCTGACTGCACTGTTCACCTATTTTGAGACTGTCAGAAATCACTACCCCTAAATCCTTCTCTCTTGAAGTTTTTGGTTCTTGGTGGCCGTGGCAGGGGAAGGATTCTGCAAAATCTCCATTCCCTCCTCATCAGCTGGGATGCGGGAGACAGAGAATAGATGGGGCCAGTCAAAGGTGGTACAGTGATCCCCTGCTCGTTGCGAGGGTTCCGTTCCAGGACCCCCGCAACGAGCGGGTTTTCGCAAAGTAGCGCTGCGGAAGTAAAAACACCATCTGCGCATGTGCAGAAGGTGTTTTTAACTTCCGCAGCGCTAGCGAGGAGCCGAAGATTGGGGGCGGCGCGGCTGTTTTAAAACGTCGCCGCCGACATGGGGGGCTCGCTAGCACCCCCCCGAACCCCGAACCCGGGTTTGGGGGGGTGCTAGCAAGCCCCCCATGTCGGCGGCGACGTTTTAAAACACCCGCGCGGCTTTCCAATGAGTCCCGAAGACAAACGCGGAAGTTTGACGTTTGTCTTCGGGACTCATTGGAAAGCTCCGATCATTTTAAAGCAGGCACGCCGTTCTCCGCTGACTCCTGGCGAACTTCCCCGCTTTAGGAGTCAGCGGAGAACGGCGTGCCTGCTTTAAAACGATCGGAGCCGGCCGGCTCCAATCGTTTTAAAACAGGCGCGCCGTTCTCCGCTGACTCCTGGCGAACTTCCCGGGCGAAGGGCGAAGGGCGGGCAAGCGGGTGCTGGGGGGGGCTTCGCCCTCCCGCCAGCAAGAGGGTGAAGACCCAGGGAAGCCGCCCAGCAGCTGATCTGCCCGGCGCCATCTACGCATGCGTGCCCATAGAAAAAAGGGCACGCATGCGCAGATGGTGTTTTGACTTCTGGGTTCAAAAATCGCAAATTACCCTGTTCGCAATGGTCGGGGACGCAATAACCGGGGGATCACTGTATTTACCGGCTCTCCAAACTACTCAAAATTTCCGCTACCAGTTCGTCAGAACCTGCTGAATCCCACCTCTGAGTCCGACCCACCCAAACTTTTCCTTATAATCCTGAAAGTATTTTCAAAAGTTACCTACTCAATAAGGCCCAATGTAGTGTTTCTTAACCTTGGCGACTTTTAAGAAAGTGGACTTCAACCCCCAGAATTCCCTAGCAAGTCACACTGGCTGGGGAATGCTGGGAATTGAAGCCGACAAGTCTTAACAGTTGTCAAACTTGGAAAATCCTGTTCTAGAACAGTGTTAATTTCAAACTCGATAAGCTGTGCCGACTTCATCTACCAGAATTCATCTGGCGAGCTGGGGAATTCTGGGAGTTGAAATACATCCATCTTTAAAGTTGCCATGGTGGAGAAATGGCAAGTTAAATAACAGCACTCCTCAATTTACAACCATTCATTTAGTCATCATCTTTGAATGACCCCATAATCCCTTGCGGGGTAGAATCTGGGCAACTAAATGGAGCGGAGTGATTACTGGCCCCTTGCCCTTCCTGTCACCAATGCGGAGTTAAATTCAGCAAAGAAATTATCATCATGACCAGAGAGAGAAATATTTGCCTCTACCTAGGATTGAACTCCTGACTGTGAGGTGAGAAGTCCACCTCTAGGCCACCGCACCACTCACAATCATTCATTTAGTGACCATCAGAAATAACGATGGCACTGAAAAATGTGACCTATGGCCGTTTTTCACATCTACGACCGTTGTGGTAACTCCATGGTCATGTGGTCAAAATTTGGATGGTTGACAACTGACTAGTACTTATGACTATTGCAGTGTCTCGGGGGTCTCATGATCCCCCATTGGGACCTTTCAACAGGGACGCTGGATTTGCTTAAGAACCGTGTTACTAACTTAACTGCAGGTATTCTCTTAACAACTGAACAACTGGCTCACTTAGCAACAGAAATATTGGGCTCCGTTGTCATAAATCGAGGATTAGCTGTACGTGGGAAGTAACTGACTCTACTTAATGTAGTCTTGCCGTAAAAAGGTGTTCTTTAAATGGCTTTTCATCAAAAGAGGTAAGGTGTTTAGTGGTTTATCACTGGAATATTGCTCCACAATATTTCTATTAAAGATTTGGAAGAAGAGACAGAGAAATCTGTATCAAATCCACAACGGATAGAAAATTGGGCGAGATATCAAATACCCTAGCAGACAAAAAATAAAATACAAAATGGTTTTATTTATTTTTTATTTATTGTTAGAGTTGGAAGGGACCATACGGGTCATCAAGTCCAACCCCATGCCTAAGCAGAAACCCTATAGCATCCTAGCCAAATGGCAGTCCAATTTCCTCTTAAAAATGTCCAGAGTATTGGAGTTCACAACGTCCGCTGGTAGGTTGTTCCACTGGTTGATCGTTCTGACCATCAGGAAGTTCTTCCTTATTTCCAGGTTGAATCTCTCCTTGGTCAGCTTCCAGCTGTTGTTCCTCATCCGGCCCTCCGGTGCCCTGGAGAATAAAGTGATCCCCTCCTCTCTGTGGCAACCCCTCGTATACCTGTAGACTGCTATCATGTCCACTCTGGCCCTCCTTTTCTCTAGGCTATCTATGCCCAGTTCCCGCAGTCTCTCTTCGTAAGTCTTGGTTTCTAGACCCCTGATCATTTTGGTTGCTCTTTTCTGCACCTTCTCCAGTTTCAATGTCTCTTTTGAAGTGTGGTGACCAGAACTGAACACAGTACTCCAGGTATGGTCTGACCAGGGCGTAGTAGAGTGGCATTAAGACTTCCCTGGTCTTGGAAGACTTGTTGATCATGATGGAGAACGCAAGTCTCACTGGAACTTGCAATCTCTTAAAGTTAAAAGGGAGACCCATCGGAATGAGCGGTTTCTGTGGGATAAAAACTGTTTCACCCTCTACCTTTCGGCACGCTTACTCAAAAAAGTTTTCTATACTGGCCTAATCAGGCTTCCTTCACTTCATAGGCCTACTGTGTGAGGGAAGCCTAGGCATCAGTTGGGGCAAAAGATGATCCTGGGAACACAGCTAAAGCTGCAAGATCGGGCCACCGCAGTGAGGTAGGAGCGGGCGGTCCATTTAGGCCAGTGGTTCTCAACCTTTCTAATGCCCTGACCCCTTAATACAGTTCCACATGTTGTGGTGATTCCCAACCATAAGTCTAGCGCCAATTCTCCCAATAGAACTTTTGGCAGGAAGGTCAGAGGGACAGCCCCCACTGTCAACGCCTGATTGGTCAGATTGTAAACATAGGTTCCGAGGCGCCAGAATAGAAGCTTTAGTTCCTAACACCATGAGATTTTTTTTTTTAGCCCTGTGAAACGGTTGTTCAACCCCCAAAAGGGTCCGAACCCCTAGGTTGAGAATCATTGATTTAGGCCATGCCACGCTCAATCAAAGGCCTTTGTACTGGCCTAATCAGGCTGCCTTCGCTTCATAGGCCTACTACGTGAGGGAAGCTTGGCCTGAGTTGAGGTGAAGAACGATCCTGGGAACACAGGCTAAAGCGGTTTCCTGCGACATGGGCCAGGCCATGCTCAATTAAAGGCCTCTGTGCGGGCCTAATCAGGCTCTCTTCATAGGCTTACCATGTTTGGGAGACCTAGGTCTTAAAGGCACCCGTACAAGACAGGGAGGCAGGAGGAAAAAAGAAAAGAAAAATCTCTTCAGAAAAACGGCCATTGTTCCACAAGGTCACCTCGACGGGTGCTAGGGGTGCCTTACCCCCCACAGTATTTTTCGCCAGATAGTAAGTTACATGTGTATCAAGTTTGGTTGAAATTGCTCAAGGCATTCCAGAGTCTTTTATTTTGTTTGTTTGTTTGTTTATTTAATTTATAGGCCACGCAACTCCCTAGGTGGCTCACAACATCTAAAAAAAAATATAAAAATTTAAAACCCATAAGAAACCATTGATATCTTTTTGTGGCCAGATCTAGGTGGTATTGCAGGGATTGGCTCCAGGCCTGCCGGTAGAACCAGGTCTTCACGGCTTTCCGGAAAGCTAGTTATGCTGGAACATACATATATACATACATACATACATACATAACATACATACATACATACATACATACATACATACATACATACATACATCAAGAATTGTCTTTAAAATGCGAGTTCCAGGTGTATTTATTAATGAAGAGGCAACAGCCATCACAATCTCTGGAATGTTTAAAGTTTATTTAAAAACTACTAAAATTACTAAGCTTCCGTTAGTCCACTACTAATGTTGTCAGAGTATTAAAATTCCCATTGAAGTCATAGCTGGTTTATATAATGCTGCTCAATTTGCTCATTGCCCATGTCACAGGCCCACACCCTTCCTTCCCTCCTGTAATCTTCATTTATACATCCATACATACAGCCATTTTTATATAGAGAGATGGATGGATGGATGGGTAGGTAGGTAGGTAGAAGAAAAGAAATAGAAGATAGTAGATAGAAGATAGAAGATGATAGAAGGAAGGAGGAGGAGGAAGGAATGAAGAAAAGGGAGGAGGAGGAGGAGGAGGAAGAGGAGAAGAAGAAGAAGAGGAAGAGGAAGAAGAAAGAACATAGATGTCATATTGGCACATCTGGGAAAACCCATATCTGAAGCCTTCCAAGTTTTCCCCACCCAAAAGGAAGTCCAAATCCCTTCCTCTGCAACCCACATGTCCATCACATGGTTCGTCCCAACTGGAGATGCCTCCCAGTCCAGGGGTGGATTCTAACTGACCTCGCTGCCGGTTCGCTTCCTCCAGCACCGCATACGCAGTGCCGAAAAATCCGGTGGGGGGAAAAAGGCCCAAAACGAGATGGCAATCGTATGCACAGTGCACATGCTCAGAAGAAAAAAAATAAATACAAATTAAATTAACAATTTTAAAAAGATGGTGGCTGGTACCGACTGAACCAGCTCCGTGACATCATGATGTCCCCAGCGGGTTGCTACGAGTTCAGGTGATCCCGAACCAGAGGAGCCCACCCCACTCCCAGTCACACCCCTCCAGGTGCAGGGCAGAGTGACCTTGCCTCTGGGAGAAAGGAATGTTATCTCCCCAGCTCCCCCCCTCCCAGTTTCCCACAGCACTATATATGGCAGTCCTGAAGATTCAATGCCCAAGATGGTTTCCAGGCCTGCCAATCACGTGACCAAAGTTCAGATGCTTGCCAACCGATTCATATTTATGACAGCCTGGGGGGGTGGCACGTAATCCCCTTTAGAAACCTTCCAACAAGGAAAACCAGCTGGATTCACTTAACAACCATTAAGGGCTGCAGCGAGTCACTGAAAACTGCTATGGTGAGAAAGGTTGCAAAATGGGGCAAACCTCACTTAACAACCGTCTTGCTTAGCAAGGGAAATTTTGGGGCTCAATTGTGGTCGTACGTCGAGGACTACTGGTACCAAAACTACTGTTCAATTTTTTTAAAAAATATCTAAAATAAATAAATGTTAAAAAATTATAATAAAAACAAAGAAAAAAAATAAAATAAGAAAACTACTGTTCAAGGAGCTGGTCATGGTTGAGGCCAGGCAGAGCCTTTGTACAGATTTATCTGATGCAGCAAATTGTGTCCTCCATCGGTCTTAAAAGTCCACAAGTCTTAAAGTTGCGAAGTTGGGAGAACCGCTGAACTAGAAAACCTCCAAGGTCTCTTATACAGGATGTCCAGGGGGAAAACATTTTGAAATTCCCTGATATTTCCCTGACATTTCCCTGTAATTTGCGATCTAGTTAAGGCGCGATCATAGATGATGTCACACCAAACGGCTAAGCCATGGAGAAATATCAGTAGCTGAGGAAGCAAGTTGTTGCCAGTTATGCTCATTTTTGCTTGACTCTGCCAGGCAGCGCGATCCATTTTTTTAACATGATTTTCCCCTGACTTTTAAACACTTTAATACAGTTTGGGTTTTCCCCCCGTGATTTATTCCATTTTTTTCACAAATTCCCTGATCTTGTTTTAGTTGTCATATGTTGTTAAGCTGCTCAGAATTGTTTAAGAGTCAGGAGATAAAAAAGCATAAACATGTCCAGTTTGGAGGCTTTGAACAGAACCCTGAGCCATAAACTAACTGCCGGACCCTCCGAAGAACATGAAAAAATGAACCGAGAGTTCATTTCAATAGTACTTAGATTTATATACCACTTCACAGTGCCTTTCCAGCTCTCTCTAAGTGGTTTACAAGTCAGCATCTTTCCCCCAATAATCTGGGTCCTTATTTTAGCCACCTCGGACAAGTCAGCATCTTTCCCCCAATAATCTGGGTCCTCATTTTAGCCACCTCGGAAGGATGGAAGGCTGAGTCAACCTTCAGCTGGTCAGGATAAACTCCAAATTGTGGGGAAAGTTGGCTTGGAGGGAGGGAGGAAAGGAGGAAGGAAAGAAGATGGGAAAGGGAAGGAAGGAATCAAGGAAGAGACACTGAGTCAACCTTGAGACAGTCAGGATCGAACTGCTGGCAGTGGACAGAGTTAGCCTGCAATATTGCATTTTAACAGGAAGGAAGGGAGGGAAGGAGGGAGGGCATAAAAAACCCGTTTATAGTCAGCATATTTCGCGCCCCCCCCCGACCCCCAACAATCTAGGTCCTCATTTTACCCACCTTGGAAGGACGCAAGGCTGAGTCAACCTTGAGCCTGGTGAGATTCGAACTGCCAAATTGCAGAGAGACGGCAGTCAGCAGAAGGAGCCTGCAGTACTTCATTCTAACCACTGCGGCTCAATATGATGAAGCTTATCTGAGCTTCTCCGCGAATGCAGGTAACGTACCTACCTGGTTAAGCACATGGAGAACACAACCAACATGTTGAAGTGATATAGGGCACTGATGGCGACCTTTTTTTGCTCAGATGCCAAAAGGCCGCACCCACGTGTAGTAGCACGCACATGTGCCCACACCCATAATGGAATGCCCTCCCTCTGTGTGCGCATGCACAACCCACCGCCCCCACGCTGCTCCTCCCGTTGGGCAATTTTTCGCCTTCCCCAGGCTTCAGGAGGGTAAATAAATGGCCCAGCGGCCCAACCGGAAGTTTGTTTCTGAACTTCCAGTAGGCCCATTGGGTCTGTTTTTCGCCATCCATGGGCTCCAGAGGCTTTCCTGAAGCCCGGGGAGGGCCAAAATGCAGGCTGGCGATGATATAGAGCAAGGTCTCACGTGCCCTGAGATATGGCACCTGTGGCACGCGTGACATAGGTTCGCCATTACAGATATAGGGTCTCCGGCTTGAGCAGGGGGTTGGACTACAAGACCTCCGAGGTCCCTTCTGTTTTTTTGATGACAATTCCCAGACCCGTGGTGGCACAGCAGGTAGTGCGCTGTACTGTAGGCTACTGAAGCTGACTGTAGATCTGCAGGTCAGCGGTTCAAATCTCATCACCAACTCAAGGTTGGCTCAGCCTTCCATCCTTCCGAGGTGGGTAAAATGAGGACCCGGATTGTGGGGGCAATAGGCTGGCTCTGTTTAAAAAGTGCTATTGTTGACATGTTGTAAGCCGCCCTGAGTCCAAGGAGAAGGGCGACATTAAAAAATTGAATGAATGAATGATTGAATAAATGAATAAATAAATCCCCTATTTGAGCATCTTAGCACATCAGGCAGTGGCTGCTTAGGGGGCATTTAAAATTTAATGGAGAGATTGGTCGGCCTTTGACTATAGGTTGTGTGAATATGGCCTTGATATGTGACTCTTCAGACACAACTCCAAATGGCTGAAGCTACAGGTAGTCCTTGACTTACAATGGTTCATTTAGTGGCTGTTCACTGTTCATTTTTCACCCTTATGGCTATCAACGGCGTTCTGGAGATCACATGATCAACATTCGGACACTTGGCAACTGATTCACATTTACGACAGTCGCAGCGTCCTGAGGTCATGTGACTACCACCCCCTTCCGATGAGCAAAACCAATAGGGCACTGAACAACCATGGCAAAAAAAGATAGTAAACTGAGGCAAAGTTCACCGTCAGACATGTCTCGCTTAACAACGGAAAAAACTGGGCTCAATTGTGGTCGTAAATCAAGGACTGCTTGCATTAGGCTAAAAGTTGGCAGTCAAAGGACAGAAAAACTGCCAACCCAAACTTTAGGGACTCTTGTACCGCTTTCTCTCTTCTCCATCCTTCCTTCTTCTCCTCCTCTTCCAGGACACCAAGGGAGGAGAGAAATTGTGTGTGTAGTGGCCCTGCTGCCCACCCTATATCCAAATCTCCTTTAATTATTTGTTTAGTAACCCAGTTACTCAAATAATGAGATGAGCAGCATATACAGTCTTTCCCCTAAAGTAAGACCTGGTCTTTTTTGTTGTTTTTTTAATTTGGGGGTCTGCGTGTCTAATTATTGACTCACTTCGTGGGATCGTGACGGAATTCACAGCCCCGCTCAGCAGAAGCCCACCACTGGCCCACTTATTCCGTATTGATCCAGCGCTGTTATCAGCTGCAGAGGGCTATCCGTAAGGCCTCTGACCACAAAATGGAGGTTGGGCTGCACGTGTCAATCCGGACGTCGTTTCTTAGCTGCAGAGGGCCTCCCGGAAGGCCCCTGATGGCGAAACAGAGGCCAATTCAGATCTCATTACTTAGCTGAAGAGAGCCTTCCGGAAGGCCTCCAACAGTGAAACGAGGCCAGGGAGACGGACCTCGTTTCTTGGCTGTAGAGGGCCTTCCAGAAGGCCTCTGACGACAAAACAGGCCAAGGAGGCCCTGCACATGGTGAATTTGGACCTCATTACTTGGCTGCAAGGGCCTTACGGAAGGCCTGCAAAAGTGAAACGAAGCCAGGGAAGTTGGGGAGGGACTGTGTGCTTCAATCTGGACCTTGTTTCTAGACTGCAGAGAGCCTTCCGGAAGGCCTCTGATGACAAACAAGAGGCCAGGAACGACACGCACAAAAGACAGCAAACGGCCACAAAAAGAAAACCAAGACAGGTGTCGGAGTGTGAAAGGCCTGGTAAAAAGGGCAGCTCCAACCCTCCCATCTCCACCCTAACTTAAGTTTTAACCCGTGTGCCTTGCCCCAACCCCTACACTTATTTTGGGGTAGGGCTTATATATAAAAATCAAGTTAGGATTTATTTTTCAGGGTAGGTCATATTTTGAGGGGAAAAACGCGATATTATTTAATAAAATAAAACAAAATGGCCGCCCTCCCAATTCCGGCCTCTTCCTCCCCTTCATGCCTATATGGGTCACCTACCCACCAAAGGGGCTGTGATTCATCCGCTGAAAAACACAGAGCCATCTTCCCCAAAGGGCCCTGGTGGAGGTGGTGTTTCTCTCATGGAGCAGGAAGGAAAGGGTAGAAGCCATTTTCCCCTATTAAACCAACTACCTGTCCTCTGGTCGGAGGCCCAGACGTTTGGGGACTTCGGTTGCCAGAATTCCCAAGCCAGCAGTCGGTCGGCCTATTTGGATCTCGAACCTGTAGGTCGCCCTCAACCTGCAACCATTCGCTTCGTGATTGTTCGAAGTGACAACAGCCCTGGAAAAAAGCGACTCAGGGTCCCTTTTCACACCACCTTTGGCATCCCGATGGTCGTGTGATCCAAATTCGGAAGCTTGGCAACTGGCGTGGACTTTATAACAGTTGCAGTGTCTGTCCCAGGGTCAGGTGACCTGCTTTCACGACCTTCCGGCAAGCAAAGTCAACAGGGAACCCAGATTTATTGCTAATTTGACAAGACCAGCGATTCCTTAATAAAGGGGTGCGGCAACAACGATCGTAACGGGACGAAACTCACTTCGCCATTCTCTGACTTGGGCAACAAATGTTGCATTTAGGCAACAAACGAGTGTGGTTGTAAAGCAAGGACTACCTGTATCTTTCATCTGCCTGGCTTTTTAAAATAGACTTATATACCGCTTCACGGTGCTTTTACAGCCTTTTCTAGTTTACAGAGTCAGCCTCTTGCCCTCAACAATCTGGGTCCTCATTTTACCCCCCCTCAGAAGGATGAAAGCCTGAGTCAACCTGGAGCCTGGTGAGATCTGGATTGCAGAATTGCAGGCAGCCAGCAGAATTAGCCTGCAGTACCCCAGTCTAACCACTGCTCCGCCGTGGCTCATAATGGATGTGGGAAGGGCGAGTTTTGCGACAGGATGCAAAACCCAGCAATCCCAACTGTTGGCGAAAATCCGTAACTCAGAACAGAAACTGTCGGATCGTGGTGTTCTCTGAGCGTTGAGAACATCAAGAACCCAAGAGAAGAACAGCCATTTTCAGAACACCCCGGGTGCTTTTCCGGTGCCTATTTTAAGAGTGTGACAGAAGGACAGGATGTTTTCCCTTGGGTAGATGAAGCAGCTTCTTGCCAGCGGAACAAAAGGCGCCGGGTGGTTTCGGATCAGCTCTGCCTGCTTGGAAGATGGGTGTGGGGGGGCCCTCTCCAAAATCCCTGGCTTCTTCCAGAAACAGCTGTCCACAGAGAAAGAGAAATCAATGAGGGGGAGGGGGGAACAGGGTTAAATAGCATCAGTGGCCTGGCAGTGTTTGGTTAGTCTCAAAGCCAAAAGCGACGGAATCCGGCATTCGCAACGGTTCGGCCGACTCTGACTGCCGGGGAAGGGGTTAGTGGCGAGAGCAGCTCCCTGGCGGGAAAGGAGGCGGCGGTGCGGAGCGCCTTCTTTCTGGAAAGCGAAGGGGAGGAGGGCAACGGAGGCGGTGGGAGCGCGCAAAAGGTGTGCGCCACGCGGCAAATCCGGATCGTTCCGTCCCATGCAGACAGGAGCGGGCAGCAGGCGGTAGAGGTGAAGTCGGATCGAGGAGGCGAGGAGGGGGCGATTACAACGCGCATTTGACGAGGCGGACGCGAGAGGTTCTGTGAAAGCCGTTTAATCGTTCACATCTTAAAAACCAGGGAGAGGGAAGCGAACAACTTGCGGCCAATAACCTCATTTCGTTTAACCGGTTGTACAAAATTAAAACGAGAACAAATCAAGGGGAGGGGGAAAAAACGTATCGATCAAACCAGAGAGCACCCAAGAATACAGCAAAGCAAAAAAATAAAAAACACCCTCAAAAAAGCCTGGTTTAGAGAGGCCGGCATTGTGGCGTGGCGGCAGGGATCGAAGCTTAGCACGCAAAAAACACACAGCAAGCAAAGATTTGGAGCTGGCGGAAGGGGGAGCCGTTGTGTGCAAAGGTCTGCGGGCATTCCGGGCCAGAGGGAAGAGTTCGGGAAAAAAACCAGACAACGGACCACACCGTCTTCGGCCCCATCGCAGTTTCGCACGGCGGGGTCGGCGTGGCAGTTCTTCGACCGGATCGAAACGTTGGGGAAGGAAAGGAGGAAGAGAAAAGGAGAGCGGGGAGGCGGAGAGGAAAGGAGGGACACACAAAATGCAGCATCACCAACCTTGGAAGTCAGTGCTCGGCTGGTCGGCCAGGAGGCATCGCTCCGAGTCTGCCCAGGAAGAGCCTGTAAAGAAACCTCACGTAGTTTAGGAGGTACATACGAATCGCAAGACACGCGTATCGAGCCCAGAAATTGCACCTGTCTGTCTTAAAGCAAGCTGGTTGCCTATGGGATACCACAAGGGGGACCGGGGGGGGGAGAACAAGAGGTAGGGGATTACACTACTCCTCAGCCAGGACCTGTACTCACAACTTACAACCATCTCTTCAGTGACCGTTCAACGTTACAACGGCATGGGAGAAAACTGATTTATGCCCGGTTTTCAAACACCTGTTGTAGCATCCCCATTGGTCCCATGATTAAAATCCCAGCGCTTGGCACCTGGTCGGTATTTATGATGGTTAAACATAGGATGGTTACAGTATCCGGCCTATGTGTATGTCGGTTAAGAGAACTGATGATGGTTACAGGGTCATGTGACTGCCCTGTCCAATCTCTCTCGCCGGCTTCTCATGAGCAAAGTCAATGCGAGAATGCCAGCTGCAGGGTTTTTTCCCTGATATTTTTTTTCTTAAATAACTGTACTGGCTAAACATGGTTGTAAAATGGGGCACAGCTCACTTAACTGCCTTGCTTAATTATGGAATTTTGGGACCGGACTGGGGTTGCATATCAAAAACTACCTGCCCAGGCTTGGGGAGAAGTGGTCGAAATAGCATGTGCGGTACCTTCTAGAGCAGGGCTCCCCAAACGTGGCAACTTTAAGACTTGTGGACTTCAACTCCCAGAATTCTCCAGCCAGTTATGCTGGTGGGAGAATACTGGGAGTTGAAGTCCACAAGTCTTAAAGTGGCCCCGTTTGAAGATCCCAGTTCCAGACAGAGGCATGGACACAAATACAGACTTACAAGTGCACAGAGTATAAACACAATGCCTTTTGGGGCCCTTTGCTGCACTGGATCACAAGTCCCCAACTCCCGGGCCGCAGCCCATTCCTAAGTCTTGAACCGTTTGAAACTGGGGCACAGTAATGGCACATAGCCGTAGTGCGTGCATGCCCATTTATGTGAGCAGAAAGCAAGCAAAATGCACGTAGGCACCTTCGCGCGAGCGGGCGACGTGTGTGCCTGCCGTCTCCAGGAACGGAGTTTTACGCCCGTACGTGTGCTCGCCCTCCCCTTGCACGGAAACCCTTCCCCTCCCGCAGGTCCGCCTCCTGGGCTCACTTCCCCGCGCCCACATGCAATTGAGCATCTCTGGACACTTACAACTGGAAGGGTGCAACGCTCTCAGAACGTCTGGGCGTACTGGTCAGCGTAAGCGCTGGTGTACCTCTCGTAGTACTCCGCCACATTGTAGGCAGTTCCTAGGCTGTACTGAGAGTACGTTGCAGCAGCCGAAGCGGCGGCATAGCTGGGTTGGCTGTAGGCTTGGTTGTACGTCTGGTTCGCCGCAGCCATGGCGGCCGCAGCAGCCGCAGCAGCCGCCACCGCAGCATAGGGGTCAGTGTATTGGGCCACTACAGCAGCAGGGGTAGATGTCCTCCGCCCCACGGGGCTCCTTTCTCTGTAGGCAGCTGGAGCCGACGGTAGGGCCCGGTCATACGCAGCTCGTGCTCGGTCGTAGAGCTCGTATGTGTACTGATCGCAATACTCCCGATCATACCAGCCACGGTCACAGTAGGGCGAGTAGGTGGCCGGTGCGGTGGGCACGCGTCCCCTGGGGAAGTAGTAGCTGGACGCCGAGGTGGCCGGGGTGGGCACAGAGGCCCCCTTGGTGGCCCGGAGGGAACTATTGCTCTTGGAAAGGGTGACAAAAATTTTCTGATCCTCCAGCGGGGTGTCGTTGAGGTGCAAGATTGCGTCCATGGCTTCCCGCTCTTTGGCCATGTGGACGAAGGCGAAGTTCTTGACGATGTCGCACTCCACCACTTTGCCGAAGCGCTCGAAGAGCTGGCGGATCTGGGCGGTGGTGGCTTTGGCCGAGACGTTCCCCACGTAGATCTTGGTGGCGTTGCGGATCTTGGAGGTGGCGTACTCCACAGTCAGGTGGGTCCCGTAGAATTCGCTCTTGTGCAGGGTGCTGATGGCCTGGTGGGCCTCGTCTTCCTTTTCCATGTGGACGAAGGCAAAGTTCTTCAGAATGTCGCACTCGTTGACTTGGCCATACTGCTCAAACAGCTTCCGCAGCTCTTCGGCCGTGACCAGAGGAGAAAGCCCCCCAACGAAGATCTTCACCATGGTGGCCCCACCTGCCAGGAATCCCTTGGAAGAAAGGAGAGAAGAAGAAGAAGAGGAAGAAAAGAGTGAATTCAAAGATGTCCAGACATTTATCGATTGATTGATTGAATTTCTATGCCGCACCTCTCCGAAGACTCGGGAAGGCTTACAACATATAATAAGTCTTCGGAGAGGGGCGGCATACAAATCTAATTAATAATAATAATAATAATAATAATAATAACAACAACAACAACAACAATAACAATAACAATAATAGACTCTGTAAAGAAACAGATGAAACAATCGATCACATACTCAGCTGCTGCAAAAAAGATCGCACAGACTGACTACAAGCATAGACATGATGCTGTGGCACAGATGATCCACTGGAACTTGTGACAGAACTACCATTTACCAGTGGCAAAGAATTGGTGGGATCATAAGCCCGAAAAAGTGGTCGAAAATGAGCAAGCAAAACTACTGTGGGACTTCCGACTTCAGACTGACCGAATTCTGAAGCATAACACACCAGACATCCTGATTGTGGAGAAAAAGAAAGTATGGATCATCGACATCGCAATCCCAGGGGGCAGCAGAATTGAGGAGAAGCAGCTAGAGAAATTAGTGAAATACGAAGATCTAAAAATCGAGCTGCAACGACTCTGGCATAAGCCCGTGAAAGTGGTCCCAGTGGTACTTGGCACACTGGGCGCAGTGCCAAAGGATCTCAGCGGACATTTGAAAACCATCGGAATTGACAAAATCTCCATCTGCCAATTGCAAAAGGCCGCTTTACTGGGATCGGCAAACATAATTCGCCGCTACATCACGCAGTCCTAGGTGCTTGGAAAGCGCCCAACTGGTGGTGAAATACGAAATCCAGCATAGTGATCTC
This sequence comes from Erythrolamprus reginae, assembly GCF_031021105.1. Lineage (NCBI taxonomy): Eukaryota > Metazoa > Chordata > Lepidosauria > Squamata > Dipsadidae > Erythrolamprus > Erythrolamprus reginae. The sequence continues at coordinate 1,123,469 of NC_091962.1, read as the reverse complement.
GTTTGCTGTGTTGTACTGACATAATAATAATAATAATAATAATAATAATAATAATAATAATAATAATAATAATAATAATTAAAAAAAACCAATAAAATACAATGGCAGATCCAATTAATTAACTAAATATCTAACCTAAAATCCCTAATATTTTAAAAATCAATCGTGCACGTTCAAACCTCATCCATACATAACATTCATCGACCAGGGAGACTAAGATCTAATTGCCTCAAGCCTGGTGACATAAATGAGTCTTAAGACTCTTACGACTCTCATGAAGGCAAGGAGGGTGGGGGCAGTGCGAATCTCTTGGGGGGAGCGGATTCCAGAGGGCCGGGGCCACCACAGAGAAGGCTCTTCCCCTAGGCCCCGCCAAGCGACATTGTCTGGTTGACAGGACCTGGAGAAGGCTGAGTCTGTCGGACCTCAATGGTCACTGAGATTCATACGGCAGAACGCAGTCCCACAGGTAATCTGGCCCGATGCCATGTAGGGCTTTATAGGTCATTACCAACACTTTGAATTGTGTCCGGAAACCAATCGGCAACCAATGTAATTTGCGGAGTGTTGGAAAAACACAGGCATGTCTGGGAAGGCCCATGATTGCTCGCGTGGCTGCATTTTGCACGATTTGAAGTTTCTGAACACTCTTCAAAGGCAGCCCCATGTAGAGAGCATTCGAATCTCAAGGTGTTGAGGGCATGAGCGACTGTGAGTAGACACTCCCTGTCCAAATAGGGAAGTCCATCTTAAAGCATGCTGGCTAGGGAATTCTGGGAAATGCAATCCAACCATCTTAAAGCTTGCTGGCTGGGGAATTCTGGGAGATGAAGTCCACCCATCTTAAAGCATGCTGTCTGGGGAATTCTGGAAGTGCACCCATTTTAAAGATTGCTGGCTAGGGAATTCTGGGACCTGAAGCCCACCCATCTTAAAGTATGCTGCCTGGAAATTCTGGGAGTTGAAGCCCACCCATCTTAAAGCTTGCTGGCTGGGAAATTCTGGGACCTGAAGCCCACCCATCTTAAAGCATGATGGTTGAGGAATTCTTGGAGTTAAAGTCCACCTATCTCAGAGATAGGCAAACTGGGCTCTTCTATGACTTGTGGACTTCAACTCCCAGAATTCCTGAGCCAATCAAGCTAGCTCAGGAATTCTGGGAGTTGAAGTCCACATATCACATGTCCTACCCCTTGACCTATCTTAAAGCATGCTGGCTGGATAATTCTTGGAAATGAAGTCTACCCATCTTAAAACGTCCTGTCTGAGGAAGTCTAGGAGTTGAAGTCCACCCATCTTAAAGCTTGTTGGCTGGGGAATCCTGGGAGTTAAAGTCCACCTATCTCAGAGATAGGCAAACTGGCCTCTTCTACGACTTGTGGACTTCAACTCCCAGAATTCCTGAGCCAATTATGCTAGTTCGGGAATTCTGGGAGTTGAAGTCCACATCCAACTTGGCCTACCCCTTGACCTATCTTCAAGCATGCTGGCTGGGGAATTCTGGGAGTTGAAGTCCACACTGCTTCAATTTACCCAGACTGAGGGACCCTGCACTAAAGCAATAGGCTGTGTGTATGTCTGGCAAGAACATCCACAATCCCAATGTGTGTTTTTGTGGGGGTCCTCGCCTTGATGATAATAATAATAGTAATAATAAAATAATATAATAATAATAATAAAATAATAATAATAATAATAATATAGATTTGTATGCCGCCCCTCTCCGAGAACTCCTCCCTCACCCCAAGATCTGACTCCATTTTGAAGCCCTTCCCCACCTGGGTCCCCCTCAGCCGAAGGACCCCTCCTCCCCCTCCCAGCTCCCCCCCCCCCGCTTTTTTTTCAACCTCATTCTCTTGTGTCCTCCAACATCCATCCCCCACCCCCCCTCCCGGCTGAGGATGATGGGCTCTCAGGCCGACCCTCGTCTGGAGAGGCCAGGTCAATCTCTCCCCCTCCCCTCACTCCAACTTTGCTTTGCAAGGCGGGAAGGGGGTGAACGGATGCAGATGGGCCCCGCAGTCCCGAAGCGAAGCCCCGCCGGCTGCTGCTCCCTGGCGGATCCGGATTGCCTGCCGAGGCCCGAGCCGCGATGTGGGGTGCATTTGCAAAAGGGGGCTTTTGCACCCCGGCCCCCAGGCCGCTGCAGCCCCGATCCAGCAAGCAACCCCGCCAGCCCCCCCCCTGCAACTCACCGGGCCGGATTCCTTCCCGTGCAATGCAATGCAAGGACGGCCGCCTGTTCTCTCTCTTTCCTTCTTCCCTTTCCCCCCTTTCTTTCTTTCTTTTTTCCCCCCTCCTCCTCCGTCCGCCTTAACCTCCCGGCCAGGCTTTGGGGCGACGGTGAAGCTGGCTAGGACTGCGCCATGTTGGGCTCACGTGACTCGGAGGGGAGGGGGGTTGTGGGTGGGCGAGGACAGGCCCCGTTTCCCCCTCCCCTCCCTTCCCCGCTAAGCCAGGCCGAGGAGGAGGAGGCGTTCCCACGACCAGAAGTGGACGCGCGTCTGCACGTGGGAACCGGCTGTTTGGGGGGGGGGGAATTAAAGGGCGGGGAGGAATTGCTGGGGAGGGGAGGTTAAATGACACACATACACCCCTTCCAGGAGAGACTCCCTTTTGTAAGGGTGGGATGGTGGTGTAAGGGTGATTTTGGTTCGGTTGGATCGCTGGATGAGGGCAAGGGGGGAAAGCTTTCGAGAAGAGACCGGACTGCCCATCGGTCAGAAAGGATGTAGGCGGTCTGGTCTCCTGCTTGGAGGGGGAGGTGGGGAGGGGTTGGACTAGATGACCTTCACGGGGTTCCTTCATTTCATTTTCATTTCATTTATTGGATTTATATGCCGCCCCCCTCCGAAAACTCGGGGCGGCTAACAACAATCATGAACAATGTACAGTAAAAAATCCAATACTAAAAAACTAACTTAAGACCCCTAATGTATAAAACCAACATACGTACAAACATACCATACATACAGTTGTATCAGCCTAGGGGGAGAAGAAGTCTTAATTCCCCCATGCCTGGCGGCAGAGGTGGGTTTTGAGTAGCTTACGAAAGGCAAGGAGAGTAGGGGCAATTCTAATCTCTGGGGGGAGTTGGTTCCAGAGGGCCGGGGCCGCCACAGAGAAGGTGTGACATGGGCATATTTGGGAAAGCCCATGATTGCTCTCGCAGCTGCATTCTGCACGATCTGAAGTTTCCGAACACTTTTCAAAGGTAGCCCCATGTAGAGAGCGTTACAGTAGTCGAGCCTCGAGGTGATGAGGGCATGAGTGACTGTGAGCAGTGACTCCCGGTCCAAATAGGGTCGCAACTGATGCACCAGGCGAACCTGGGCGAACGCCCCCCTCGCCACAGCTGAAAGATGTTTCTCTAATGTGAGCTGTGGATCGAGGAGGACGCCCAAGTTGCGAACCCTCTCTGAGGGGGTCAATGTTTCTCCCCCCAGGGTAATGGACGGACAGATGGAATTGTCCTTGGGAGGCAAGACCCACAGCCACTCCGTCTTGTCTGGATTGAGTTTGAGTTTGTTGACACCCATCCAGGCCCCAACAGCCTCCAGGCACCGGCACATCACTTCCGCTGCTTCGTTGACTGGACATGGGGTGGAGATGTAAAGCTGGGTATCATCGGCGTATTGATGATACCTCACCCCATGCCCTTGGATGATCTCGCCCAGCGGTTTCATGTAGATGTTAAATAGCAGGGGGGAGAGGACCGACCCCTGAGGCACCCCACAAGGGAGAAACCTAGAGGTCGACCTCTGACCCCCCACTAACACCGACTGCGACCGACCGGAGAGGTAGGAGGAGAACCACTGGAGAACAGTGCCTCCCACTCCCAACCCCTCCAGCCGGCGCAGAAGGATACCATGGTCGATGGTATCGAAAGCCGCTGAGAGGTCAAGAAGCACCAGGACAGAGGACAAGCCCCTGTCCCGGGCCCGCCAGAGATCATCCATCAACGCGACCAAAGCAGTTTCCGTGCTGTAACCGGGCCTGAAACCCGACTGCTGGGAACCTAGATAATCAGCTTCTTCCAAGGACCGCTTCCAAGGACCGCTTCCAATTCTGCTGTTCTGTTTTGTTGCTATTGAAATGGAAAAAGGCCACGTTTGGAATTCTGCATCTATATTAGAAAGGTGGATGGAGGGAGGGGTGGGTGGTTGGGTAGGTAGATAGATAGATAGATAGATAGATAGATAGATAGATAGATAGATAGATAGATAGATAGATAGATAGATAGATAGATAGATAGATAGATAGATATGGATGGAGAGAGAGATTTAGATAGATAGATAGATAGATAGATAGATAGATAGATAGATAGATAGATAGATAGATAGATAGATAGATAGATAGATAGATAGATATGGCTGGAGAGAGATTTAGATAGATAGATAGATAGATAGATAGATAGATAGATAGATAGATAGATAGATAGATAGATGATAGATAGATATGGATGGAGAGAGAGATTTAGGTATGTATGTAGGTAGGTAGGTAGATAGATATGGATGGAGAGAGAGATTTAGATAGATAGATAGATAGATAGATAGATAGATAGATAGATAGATAGATAGATAGATAGATAGATAAATAGATAGATAATGGATGGAGAGAGAGATTTCGGTGGATGGATGGATAGATAGATAGATAGATAGATAGATAGATAGATAGATAGATAGATAGATAGATAGATAGATAGATATGGATGGAGAGAGAGATTTAGGTATGTATGTAGGTAGGTAGGTAGGTAGATAGATATGGATGGAGAGAGAGATTTTGATGGATGGATGGATGGATGGATAGATAGATAGAGAGATTTAGATAGATAGATAGATGGATAGATAGATAGATAGATAGATAGATAGATAGATAGATAGATAGATAGATAGATAGATAGAGATCGATATGGATAGATAGATAGGTGCACTGGCCTCACAGGCCTGGAACGGTGAAAAAAAAGCATGCAAACAAGAAGTTTGGAAAATTGAACTTCTGGTTTATCTATTGGCCTGTTTTTCACATTCTGGAGGCTTTAGAGACATTCCCCAAGGCCGAAAAACCAGCTTGCTGGAACATACATGCGCGCTGGAGCTGACATAGGGCAACACGTGTGCCCTCCGATATGGCTCTATGTGCCATCTATGGCACGTGCCATAGATTTGTCATCATGGCAGTATAAGATCCATACAGAGAACGGTTGCAATAATAATAACGACAACAACAACAACAATAAAAGCAACAGTAAAAGCAACAACAACAACAGAGTTGGAAGGGACCTTGGAGGTCCTGTAGTCCAACCCCCTGCTTAGGCAGGAAACCCTACACTACTTCAGACAGATGGTTATCCAACATCTGCTTAAAAACTTCCAACTAGTGGCTGGAGAATTCTGGGAATTGAAGTCCACAAGTCTTAAAGTTGCCATGTTCAAAGACCTCTGCTCTAGATAGAAGATTTTACAGGTTGAAAGATGGATCTACGTATGTATGTTTAAATAAATAAATGGTGATTGTTGTCAGAATGGAGTAAAGGGATTAGATTTTAATACAATATGTGTATTATACTAGGATTAGTAAGGATGGCCTGATTCAATAGAATACTGTACATTTAAAGAATTAAATGGAAAGATTAGAGGTTGAAAGACAGTTGCATTATGTTTGCTTGAACAATGTTGTAATTGGCATTAGAGTGATACATTGAAATGTTGAATAATTGAATAAGGAAGGTTTATATCTTAATACAAACCGGAGTAGTATATAAACTTAATCAATGTAACAAACATTAATGATATCAGTATTGTTACTCGTATCAAAATGAATGATACCCAGATGCCACCCTGTACATGTATTCAATGTTGCTGTATGTATAAAAATAAAATAAAAACATTTTTTTTAAAAGAAGAACGGAAGAAAAGGATAGGTTGATACCACTCTAATGGCAGAAAGTAAAGAGGAACTAAAGAGCCTCCTGAGGTGGGTAAATAATAATAATAATAATAATAATAATAATAATAATAATAATAATAATTTATTAGATTTGTATGCCGCCCCTCTCCGAAGACGAATGAGAGTGCAAATGTTGGCTTGAAACTCAATTTTAAGAAAACTAAGATCATGGCATCTGGCCCTCTCAATTCCTAGCAAATAGATGGGGAAGAAATGAAGGTAGTGACAGATGTTATTTTCCTGGGCTCCAAGATACACCATAGATGGGGATTTATTATTTATTATTTTATTTATTTTTCATTTTTTATTGATTTGTTTGTCAAACATGTATAGGATAGTAGTCATTTGTATACACATAAGTAAGAAATAACAATAAAAGAAGACAGTAGGACAGGGACGGTAGGCACAGTGGTGCGCTTATGCGCGCCCCTTACAGACCTCTTAAAAACAGGAAGAGGTTGACTGTAGACAGTCTAAGGTTCAAGTTTTTGGGGTTTGGGGAAGAATCCACAGAGTCAGGTAGTACATTCAAGGCGTTGATCACTCTATTGCTGAAGTCATATTTTCTGCAGTCGAGTTTAAAGTGGTTTACATTGAGTTTGAATCTATTATGTGCTTGTGTATTGTTGTGATTGAAGGTGAAGTAGCCATTAACAGGAAGGACATTTTGGTATATGGTTTTGTGAACTACATTTAGATCAGATCGGAGGTGACGTAATTGTAAATTGTCTAATTCCAGTATTTCAATTCTGGTGAAATTATAAGATGCTTGTTCCTATGGAGGAAAACCATGGCAAATCTAGACAGTGTAATAAAAAGCAGAGACATCACCCTGCCAGCAAAAGTGTGTATAGTCAAGGCTGTGGTTTTACCAGTTGCAATGGATGGCTGTGAAAGTTGGACCTTAAGTTAGACCTTTGAACTCTGGTGCTGGAGAAGACTCCTGTGAGTCCCTTGGACTGCAAGGCGATCCAAGCGGTCAGTCCCACAGGAGATCAACCCTGACTGTTCTTTACAAGGCCACATGATCCTGAAGATGAAACTCAAAGAGTTTGGCCACCTAAGGAGAAACCTTCCCATCCTTCCACCTCTCAAAAATAATAGACAACACAGTATCAACAGTGTTGTGGTTAGCTCTGGCCTAGCTCCTGCCCCAAGGAATGTGCAGGTGGATGTGGGGGAAACATCCACATGCCACAGGCCTGTTTTGCTCCCAGTAGAATCTGCCGACGAAGCCTCCTCTGACCAAGGAAGCATGAGTGACAGGGAAGAGGGGAGTTTGGCAGGCAGCCCAGGAGGAGATCAATCATCTGTATCATTCCTGGATTCTGAACAAGAATTAATGACACATCCACGCATGTGTAGAGTGATGCATAGGAGACAACAACTGAAGGATTATTACAAGAGAAAAAGAGGCCACCTGTGGTTGGGTGGGGCTGCTGTAATTAGTGCTACAGATAGAAGTGCAACCTGGTGTTTTAGCCTCATGGCAGTTTATCGGATTCGTCAAGATCGTGGTTTTTGCTTTTCAAGATTGTGTGTGGACTCTCTGGACTTTACAATTGGACTCAATTTCCCACTTATTGGATGAGCAATTGGATTGCATTTAACCTGTGCCTTGTGTGTACCAGAAAATCCCTTTGACTTTTAAAACGGGAGCTGTTTCTGTTTTTCTCTTTATAAAAACTTTTGGGTTTTCCTTTTATCATGTGTGTGTCTTCCTGGACTAATTACCCTGTAATTACGGGCGGTTGAAACACGCCGGCAGAACACAGCAGTAGAGATGTTCAAATTTCTAGCTTCCATCATATCTGAGGACCTAAAATGGTCACCTAACATCAAAAACATCATCAAAAAAGCACAACAATGAATGTCCTCTCTGTGCCAACCCAGGAAGCTCAAACTGCCCAAGGAGCTGCTGATCCAGTTCTACAGAGGAATCTTTGAGTCTGTCATCTGCACCTCTATAACTGTCTGGTTGGGTTCTGCAACCCAACAAGACCAACACGGACTTCAGAGGAGAGTCAGAACTGTAGAAAAAACAATGGCTGCCAACTTGCCTTCCATTGAGAACTTGTAGCCGCCCCGAGTCTACGGAGAGGGACGGCATACAAATCTAATAAATAAATAAGTATACTGCACGAGTCAAAAAGAGGGTGGTGGAAATATTTATTGACCCCTCACATCCAGGACACAAACTGTTTCAACTCCTACCCTCAAAACATCGCTACAGAAAACGCACACCAAGACAACGAGGCACAAGAACAGTTTTTTTTACAAACGCCATCACTCTGCTTAACAAATACGTCCCTCACCACTGTCAAACTATTTACTAAGTCTGCACTACTATTACTACTAGTTTTTCCCCATCATTCCTATCACCCATTTCCTTCCACTTATGACTGTAGCTTGTTGCTTGTATCCTTAAGATTGTTATTAATATTGATTGTTTCCTCATTGCTTACTTGACCCCTATAATCATTGTGTTGTAGGTTAGGTTAGGTTTAGGTTTATTGGATTTATATGCCGCCCCTCTCCGCAAACTCGGGGCGGCTCACAACAATAATAAAAAACAGTACAGTACACAATACCAAATCCAATGCCCACCCATCCAGTTACAATTTAAATTAATACCTCATGATTCTTGACAAATGTATATTTTCTTTTATGTACACTGAGAGAATCTGCACCAAAGACAAATTCCTTGTGTGTGCGATCACACTTGGCCAATAAAGAATTCTATCTATCTAATGAGAAGGAAGGGACTCACTGGAGAAGACCCTTAATGCTGGGAACGATTGAGGGCAAAAGAAGAAAGGGACGTCAGAGAATGAAGGGACTGGATGGGGGGTCATTGAAACAGCCGGTGTGAGCTTAAATGGACTTCCGGTGGATAATAGAGGATGGGAAGGGCTGGAGGAACATTGTACATGAGGTCGCGATGGAATCGGACATGACTTTGCAACCCACACTGTATTTTGGACATAAACACTCTAGAAAATGTCCAGAGATACTTTACCAGAAGAGCCGTCCACTCCACTCGCAACAGAATACCCTACACAAGTAGACTTACAATCTTAGGTTTAGAAAGCTTAGAACTGTGTCGTCTTAAACACGACCTAAGCATAGCCCATAAAAATCATCTGCTATAACGTCCTTCCTGTCAACGACTACTTCAGCTTCAACCACAACAACTCACGGGCACACAACAGATACAAACTTAACGTAAACGGCTCTAAACTCGACTCTAAACTCTAAACGGCTCTAAACTCGACTGCAGGAAATACGACTCTAGTAACCAAGTAGTTGATGCATGGCACTCACTACCTGACTCTAGTATCATCACTTACCCCCAAAACTTTACCCTTAGACTCTCCACTGTTGACCTCTCCTGATTCCTAAGAGGTCAGTAGGGGGCATGCATAAGTGCACCAGCGTGCCTTCTGTCCCCTGTCCTGGATAATAAGATATTATTATAAGATATAATAATAAGATCTTGACAAAACAAACAAATAAAATAATAAAATAAATAAAGATTGGCAGGATAGACACCCCCTCCAAGAGTCACTCAGCCTGCTAACCAATAAAGCTGCTGCCCCATCTGTGACTTCATAGTCCATCATCCACTTGAGTTACAGGCACCCACTCGGCCACTCCTGCCTCCACCATGCGTGGCCCCCTCTGCCTTTTCTGCCTCTGCCAGGGCGGTTCGGCCGCGCACCAAGGCATCGCCGGTGGGCAGGATGCGGAAGGGCCCCTCTGCTTGATGTGGGAGTGGCTGGCGGTATGCTCGGCCATGGTGGTGGCGCTGGTGCTGGCCCTGGCGACCAAACTGCTCACCGGGAAGCAAAGTCCAGAAGGCAGGAGAACATCGCAGGTGACGTTTGAGAATTTCGTTTTAGAATCATGTCTCCGTCGTAAAAACTTCGTGTCTAAGAAATTCTCTAATCCGCTTTCCTGCTTCGGCTCACTTATCGAGGAAAACATCTAGGCCAGGGCTGATGAACCTAAGGCACGGGTTCCACAGGTGGCACCCGGAGCCCAGGGATGGGCAGCAAGCAGGACGGGGTGGAACGCAGTTCCACCGGCAGAAATAAAGCTGCATGTGCAGCTCCAAAGGACTGGCAGCTGTCACTTCCTGGATTACCGGTTTTGGCTCAGCTCTCCTTTTTTCCCCTGCTGCTGCTGCGTCTGAGCTCCTTGCTTTTTTCCTCTTTCCTCCTTCCTGGCCTCGGACGAGCTCACCTCTGCCTGGGGAGGGCATGACATTATGGGTGTAGGCATGCACATGTGTGCTATGGCACCTCAGCAAAAAACAGGTGTGCCATCACTGGGTCTACTGCCTGGGCAGGGCATTGGACTAGGTCAATGATGGTGAAAGAGTGTGTGTGCGCGCTATCACACATGAATGAATGCCCACACCCATAACTCAATTCCTGGGGAGGGCGAAAACAGCTTTTCCCACTCCCTGCAGGCCCTCTGGAGGCCGGAAATGGCCCATTTTCGAACTTCTGGTGTCCCAGTAGGTTGGTGTTTTGCCCTCCCCAGGCTCCAAAGGCTTCCCTGGAGCCAAGGGAGGGTTAAAAACGCTCTCCCCCATCTCCCAGGAGGCTCTCTGGAAGCCAAAAACGCCCTCCCAAAGCCTCTGTGCGAGGCAAAAATCAGCTGGCCAGCACACACACGCAAGTTGGAGCTGAGCTAGGAGCACCACCCTTATGAAACCAGGTTGCAACACCTTGTTCTCTTCAGCCTTGAAAGGTGGCGTTTAAGGGGTGACTTGATTGAAGTGTATAAAATCATGCAGGGGATAGAAAAGGTGGATAGAGAGAAATTAGTTAAGAAAGCGAGGCCAAATAAAGGGAAGTATTTTTTCACCAAGAGGGTCGTTGGTTTATGGAATTCTCTTCCAGAAGAGGCCGTGACGGCTGTCAGCCTGGATAGCTTCAAGGCAGGATTAGACAGATTCATGGATGCCAAGGGTATCATAGGTGGTTATTGAAATGGATGTCCAAGTGCTGCCTCTATGTTGGTTGAGGCAGGCAGGATTCCCTTGAGTACCATTTTATTTGTTTCTTTGTTTATTGTTTTTGTCCAATACACAATGAGGGTTTTAGTGGGTATACACATAGTAAAATACATGATGAAGGTTATAGAGGAGATACTCATAGTAAAATATATCTAAGAAAAAATAGAAGAGAAGTTATAGGAATAGAAGAAAGGTACAGGAGATATAGGAGAGCAATAGGACAGGGGACGGAAGGCACTCTAGTGCACTTGTACTCGCCCCTTACTGACCTCTTAGGAATCTGGGTAGGTCAACCGTGGATAATCCAAGGGTAAAGTGTTGGGGGTTTGGGGATGACACTATGGAGTCCGGTAATGAGTTCCACGCTTCGACAACTCGGTTACTGAAGTCACATTTTTTACAGTCAAGTTTGGAGCGGTTAATATCAAGTTTAAATCTGTTGTGTGCTCTTGTGTTGTTGTGGTTGAAGCTGAAGTAGTCGTTGACAGGCAGGACGTTGCAGCATATGATCTTGTGGGCAATACTTAGATCTTGTTTAAGGCGTCTTAGTTCTAAACTTTCTAGGGCCAGGATTGAAAGTCTAGTCTTGTAGGGTATTCTGTTTCGAGTGGAGGAGTGAAGGGCTCTTCTGGTGAAGTATCTTCGGACATTTTCGAGGGTGTTAATGTCTGAGATGCGATATGGGTTCCAAACGGATGAGCTGTATTTGTTGGGGGTCGAGGGAAAGGAAGGGTCTTGCCTTCTCTTTCCGCTCAAGATCCCCATGGACAATTGGTGGGCCACTGTGGACACAGAATGCTGGACTCGATGGTCTTTGGCCCGATTCAGCATGTCTCTTCTTAGGTTCTTATGTTAACGGCTCACCTGCCAGCAGATATGGTGCCACGTGCCACCTGTGGCACCTGTGCTATAGGTTCGCCATCACTGGACTAGATGAACTACAAGGTCTCTTCCAACTCCATTAAATCTATAAATCTCCATTTTCTGCTATTTTTCTGTCCCTTCCGCAGCAGCGAGAAGACTTGACCGATTCAGACGAGCTGAAAAACCGTCTCCTGCAGACTTTCTCGCGGATGGAACAGGAACTGGTCAAACTCATGACCCTTGTCCGCAACCAGAAGGTCAGCCTCATCACCCGCCACCACGGCTGCAAATCCCCTGCCTGCCAGCGGCTTCGAGAGAACAGCAAAGCCTTTAATTTGGCCGTCTACGATATCGTTGAGGAGTGAGCTACGGGGAAGAGATTAAATACAGGAAATAAAAAGTATTGACAGTGGACGGTGGACCACTTTGGAGAAGGTTGTGGCCTTTGTGTACGTATCCAGGTTAAAAATGGGAAAGGGAACAGATTTGGAAGAGAAATATTAAATTAACAAAATCCACAACATACAAAGAAAACCAATATAAAATGTTATACCGTTGGCATCTCCCACCCAAAAGATTAGCCAAATTGCACAAAAATTACAGTCCAATGTGTTAGAAATGTAATAAGACTCAAGGCACCTTCTTTCATCTATGGTAGTTAAGTCCAGAGACAAGAAAATATTGGAAAAAAATAAATAATTGGTTGTGTCAAATAACAAATACAAAAATGGAATATACGCCAGAGTTTTTTTCTACTGGGTATTATGAGAGGTACCTATTCTAAAAATATAAAATATTTAAGCCTGCATATTACAACAGCTGCAAGGTTGTATTTGCACAGAACTGGAAAAATCCGCAAATACCTGAAGACAGTGAGATCATCGCAGAGATGGACAGATTGACAATGGAGCTTAATAGAATCGGACTACAGTGATCCCTCGATTTTCGCGATCTCGTTCTTCGCGAAACGCTATATCGCGATTTTTCCACCCGATGACGTCACTCTCTTCCTTCCTTTCTCATCTTTCTTTCTCTCTCTCTTTCTCTATCTTGCTTCTTCCTCTCTCACACTCTCTTCCTCCCTCTCTCATCTCTTTCTTTCCTTCTCTCTCTTTCTCTATCTCTGCCCCTCTTGCTGGCGGGCGGCGGGCGAGCGGGGGCATCAGCGTTCGGCCGCCCAGCAGCTGATCTGCTCGGTAGCGCAGCAGCAGCGAGGAGCCGAATCGGGGTTTCCCCTTTGCGTGGGCGGCGGGGAAACCCTGATCTTCGTCTGCTCGCTGCTGCTGCGCTACCGAGCAGATCAGCTGCTGGGCGGCCGCAGCAGCAGCGAGCAGACGAAGATCGGGGTTTCCCCGCCGCCCCGCAAAGGGGAAACCCCGATCTTTGTCTGCTCGCTGCTGCTGCGCTACCGAGCAGATCAGCTGCTGGGCGGCCGAAGGAACCTTCCCTGGGTCTTCCCCGCTGCCCACGCAAACTCCACCATCTGCGCATGCGCGGCCATGAAAAAAAGGGCACGCATGCGCAGATGGTGTTTTTACTTCCACAACCCTACATCGCGAAAAATCGATTATCGCGAGGGGTCTTGGAACGGAACCCTCGCGATAATCGAGGGATCACTGTATTATGAAACCTGGACAAAATGGTACCAATGGACAAAAAAAAGAAACTTAAACGAAGCATCGAAATAAAATATTAAGAAACCTAAGAGCAATTAAAAGACAATGTCGATAGGAATGTATATATGATGTAGATTCATCTGTAAATATGACCATGTATTTTTTTTAAAAAAACAACGGAAAAATTTAATAAATATATATTAAATAAAAATGGCCCTGGGGGTGGGTGGGGGTTCCAGGCAACAACCCTACTGAGATTGTGATTCACACACAGGGAGTCTGTTGGGGTCGCGATTCTAGGCTTATCTGCACCAAATTAATCCATGTTTGGCCTTATAATGTTTTTCTCAGTGGTTTTATCTTGGTGGATCAACATAAAACCCCATTCCAGACAGCTGCCGACAAGCCATGATTGGTTTTAGCCATGTTTCGAGCATCCCTCACCACGGTTGTGCATGCAAAGTCAAACTGTAAACCAGGGTTGATGGACTCCAAAAAGTGGGTGGCAGGGTGGCGCAGCAGGTAGAGTGCTGTACTGCAGGCCACTGATGCTGACTGTAGATCTGCAGGTCAGCAGTTCAAATCTCATCACCGGCTCAAGGTTGACTCAGCCTTCCATCCTTCCGAGATGGGTAAAATGAGGACCTGGATTGTGGGGGCAAGAGGCTGGCTCTGTTACAAAAGTACTATTGCTAACAGGTTGTAAGCCTCCCTGAGTCTAAGGAGAAGGGCGGTATAAAAAACAAATAATATAAAATATAAAATATAAAATATAAAATATAAAATATAAATAAAATAATAAATAAATAAATAAATCCAAGTCGATGTTAACAAAACTTCAACCACGCAAGGGCCAGGATTATCTACCTTAAGAAATGTTGTTCAACTTTGCACTGATCATAGGCCAGTGATGGTGAACCTATGGCACGCATGCCACAGCCAGCACGCAGAGGTGTTACCCTATGTCAGCTCCAATGTGCGCGCTAGCTAGCTGATTTTCAACCTTGCGGAAGGCTGTTTTGCCCTCTCAAGGCTTCAGGGTTGCTTCCCTGAAGCCCCGTAGTGCAAAAAACTGCCAAACGGGGAAACCAGAATTTTGGAAAAATGAACTTCCTGTTTGCCCGTTGGGCTGTTTTTCGCACTCCGGAGAAGCCCTGGTTTGCCCATCAGGCTGTTTTTTTGCACTCCAGGGCTTCTCCGGAGTGCTGACTGGGGAATGCTGGGAGTTGTAGTCCTCTGGAATCAACTGCCCCCAGAGATTAGGACTGCCCCCACCCTCTTTGCCTTTCGTAAGCTCCTTAAAACCCACCTCTGCCATCAGGCATGGGGGAATTGAGACATTTCCCCCCAGGTCTATATAGTTTTATATATGGTATGCTTGTGTTGTATGTTCTTTTAAATAATGGGTTTTTAGATTTTAAATATTAGATTTGTTCTCTGCATATTGTTTTATTATTGTTGTGAGCCGCCCCGAGTCTGCAGAGAGGGGCAGCATACAAATCTAATAAATAAATAAATAAATAAACAAACTAATTAATTAATTGATTGATTGATTGATTGATTAACTAATTAATTAATTAATCAATTAATCGATTAACGGATTAACGGATTAACTGATTAACTGATTGATTAATTGATTGATTAATTAATTAATTAATTAATTAATAATTTTCAGCTTCCCGAGGGCTTTTCCACTCTTCTCAGGCTCCAGGGAAGCCTCTGAGGGCGAAAAATGGGCCTACTAGGGCCCTTTCCAAGAAGTTGGGAAACAGGCTGTTTCTGGCCTCTGGGGAGGCGGGGGAGGCCATTTTCGCCCTCCCCAGGCACTGAATTATGGGTGTGGGCCCTTGCGCATACACAATAGCATGTGCTCTCGGCCCCTGAGGAAAAAAAAGGTTTGCCGTCAGTGTTCACACACGCTAGCTAGGGAATTCTGGGAGTTGAAGTGCACCACTGATTAGGGAGTTCTGGGAGTTGAAGTCCACCCAGCTCCCAGAATTCCTCAGCTGGCACAATTCCCAGGGAATTCTGGGAGTTGGAGTCCATTCATCCTAAAGTTGCCAAGGTGGGGAGATGGTGGCCTGGCAGCTCACCTCTCCAGGGGTTTGTGATGTCACGGCTAGCTGACACCCAGCTGAGAGCCCGGCAGAGCCAAGCATGACTGGATGGCTCCACAGGAGGGCAGCTCCCTTCTCAAGGTGGTCTTCTTCTCCTGCCTGCTGAGCTGGACGGGCCCCACCTTGGTCCTGAGCTATTCAGAGGAGAGCCACGAGGGGGCCCAGGAGAAAGAAGACTTGCAGCTCCCCTCCTCCGAAGTGCTGGGACAGAGGCTGCTGCTGTGGTTCCTGACGCTGGTGGGCTTTTACGGGCTGGTCTGGATCCTGGACAATTTCAAAGGGGAGTGGTGCAGCCCTCCTGGGCCGAAGGAAGCTGCCGTGAGTCCTGGGGAGGGAGAGACGGGGGCCCACCTGAGACATGACATGGTTATGAGGTGGGAGGGATGATTGATAGAAAGAGGGAGGGGTGGATGAGAGAGAGACGGAAAGACAGATGAGGGAGAGAGAGAGAGAGAAAGAAAGAGAGAAGGGATGGAAGAGAGAGAAACGGAAGATAGAGAGAGATACATAGACAGATAGATAGATATGAGAGACAGATGAGAGAGAGAGAGAGAAGATAGATGATAGAAAGATAGATAGAAAGAGAAAAAGAAAAAGAAAGAAAGATTAGATAGATAGATGGATAGATAGATAGATAGATAGATAGATAGATAGATGGATGGATGGATGGATGGATGGATGGATGGACGGACGGATAGATGGACGGACGGATGGAAGGGATGGATGGATGGATGGACAGACGGACGGATGGAAGGGATGGATGGATGGATGGATGGATGGATAAGAGACAACAGATATAGAAGATAGATGATTAGATAGATGGGTGGATAGATAGATAGATAGATAGATAGATAGATAGATAGATAGATAGATAAATTTATAGAGAAGAAAGAAAGATTAGATAGATAGATAGAGAGAGAGAGACAGATAGACAGACAGACAGAGACAGAGAAGATAGAAAAGATACATAGAAAAGAGAGAGATACATAGACAGATATGAGATAGATATGAGAGACATGAGAGAAAGAGACAGAATATAGATGATAGAAAGATAAATTGATAGAGAAGAAAGAAAGATTAGATAGATAGATAGAGAGAGAGACAGACAGACAGACAGAGAGAGAAGATAGAAAAGATACATAGAAAAGAGAGAGATACATAGACAGATATGAGATAGATATGAGAGACATGAGAGAAAGAGACAGAATATAGATGATAGAAAGATAAATTGATAGAGAAGAAAGAAAGAAAGATTACATAGATGATAGATATAGATAGATAGATAGATAGATAGATAGATAGATAGATAGATAGATAGATACATTAGAATAGATTAGATTAGATTAGATTTATTGAATTTATATGCCGCCCCTCTCCTCAGACTCGGGGTGACTCACAACAGATAGGCAGATAGAAAGACAGACAGACAGACAGGCAGGCAGGCAGATAGGCTGATAGGCAGAGGGATGGATGATCATCCCTTAAAGAGGATGGTCTTGTCAGTGGCATTGTTTAAACAGGTGTGAAGTGTACAAAAGCTCCACAACCTCATTCTCCTTGGGACGAAACACGGATTCTCTGTAGCTCAAAGCTAAACTGTGGTAGCACCTTGGTGCCCTCTGAGCTGAGCTGTTTTCATGGCAGACGTTTCATTACCCATCTAAGTAGCATGATCAGATCAGAACACATCCTCTCCTCCTGCAGGAAGTAATCATTCAAGTGGAGAAAGACACTGGCCGAGAAGAGGAGAGTAACAATTCTGACCCGCAAACAACCCGTCCCTTGTTGAAGCCCCTGTGTTGTCTGCTTCTGTGTTTGTTTTGATCTGCAGATCAAAGATTTTCGCAGGATCCGGGCCCAAAGTTACTCTCCTCCTCGGCGTCACTGCAACATGCAATCCAGTCTGAGATCCCTGGGGCAAACGGAACAGGACCTGGTCACTTTGTTGTACAAACTTCGCAAGCACAAAGTGGCTTTGGCCACCGGATGGTTCCAGGGCGACCGGAGGTGTAGGCAGACGGCTCTCCGTAACGATCTGGTGATCTACACCATTCAGGATGAGACATGACGGATGCTGAGGGAAACAGACCCCCCCCCTTTCTTTGCTCAAAGGATCGGGCCTAAGGAGAATAAAGTTTTCTGAGAGTGACCCACGTAAGGAGCGCAACATGGCACAGCTTATTTATTTATTTATTTATTTATTTATTTATTTATTTATTTATTTATTTTGTCCAATACACAATGAGGGTTTTAGTGGGTATACAGTATATCAATATACACATAGTAAAATACATGATGAAGGTTATAGAGGAGATACTCATAGTAAAATATATCTAAGAAATAATAGAAGAAGAAGATATAGGAATAAAACATATCAATGAAAGAATAGAAGAAGAGATATAGGAATAGAAGAAAGGTATAGGAGATATAGGAGAGCAATAGGACAGGGGACGGAAGGCACTCTAGTGCACTTGTACTCACCCCTTACTGACCTCTTAGGAATCTGGATAGGTCAACCGTAGATAATCTAAGGGTAAAGTGTTGGGGGTTTGGGGATGACACTATGGAGTCCGGTAATGAGTTCCACGCTTCGACAACTTGGTTACTGAAGTCATATTTTTTACAGTCAAGTTTGGAGCGGTTAATATTAAGTTTAAATCTGTTGTGTGCTCTTGTGTTGTTGTGGTTGAATCTGAAGTAGTCGCTGACAGGCAGGACGTTGCAGCATATGATCTTGTGGGCAATACTTAGATCTTGTTTAAGGCGTCTTAGTTCTAAACTTTCTAGGCCCAGGATTGAAAGTCTAGTCTCGTAGGGTATTCTGTTTCGAGTCATTTTTGATTCGCACAACGCCAGGGGTGGGCCCGACCCTGAACAGTGGGGAACGCGGTTCCGGTGACGGCAATGTAGCACTTAGCCTAGCTCCGGTGTGCACACACAAACGGCACTTCCCCAGACCTACGCCTGCCCCGCCACAAGCACTGCCTTCCCCCACCGCAAGCTCTTCCTTCTCCCATCGCGAGCCCTGCCTTTCCCCATGCCGGCTTCCCCCAACCACCCGTGCTCGCCCCCAACCACCCCCACCATCGCCTATGCTGCCACCGTTCACCTCCATTCGCCCCTCGCTCGCCTCTCGCACTGGCTCTCCCCCCCCCCCCACCGCCTGCAACGAGAGCGAGAGGCGAGCGGGGTGAACGGAGGCGAACAGCGGCAAGCGGGCGGTGGAGGAGAAGCCACCATGTGGGGTAAACAGCAGCAAGCGAGCAGCGGCGAGTTTTGCCCATTCCCAGGTTCTTTTCGTTTCTGCGGAAAAAACCCGGAAAGTGTGCTTGTGTGAGATTCAGTTTCTGCACATGCGCAGAAGCTCAATCCCCCACGTGTGTGTGTGCTCGTGCATGGGGGGAGCAAGGGGGCGCTCTTGGCCTCTCTAGGAATCTCCTGGGAGGAAACAGGGCCGGAAAAGGCGAGGAGAAGCCTCTGTGGGGCCTCTCTAGGAATCTCCTGGGAGGAAACAGGGCCTCCACCCTCCCTGTGGTTTCCCCAATCGCACACATTATTTGCTTTTACATTGATTCCTATGGGAAAAATTGCTTCTTCTTACAAACTTTTCTACTTAAGAACCTAGTCACGGAACGAATTACGTTCGTAAGTAGAGGTACCTCTGTATATTGGTGACAAGTTCGCCTATGCCAAAGTTTGTCTCTATTTGACCAGCTGTGTGAACTATGTTCCCGAGCCAGAGAATTCTGCCCTGCGTCGTCATATATTCCTGGGAACCTTTATTGGTCGTGTGTGATTGGACACACAAGAAATTTCTCTTTGGTGCATATGAAAAAAGGAAAAAGAGAGAGAGAGAGAGAAAAAATACATTCATCAAGGATCATAAGATACAACACAGTCATAGTCATATGTGATTAATCAGCAATCAAATCATATTAGGAAACAAAACAATATAAGTCATAAGGATACAAGCAGCGTGGATACAGTCATAAGTGGGAGGAGATAGTAATAGAAAGGATGAGAATAATACTGGTAATACCGTCTTAGAAACATAGAAACATAGAAGACTGTTTATCCCATTCATGTTTAAATTCAGTTACTGTGGATTTACCAACCACGTCTGCTGGAAGTTTGTTCTAAGGATCTACTACTCTTTCAGTAAAATAATATTTTCTCACGTTGCTTCTGATCTTTCCCCCAACTAACTTCAGATTGTGTCCCCTTGTTCTTGTGTTCACTTTCCTATTGAAAACACTTCCCTCCTGAACCTTATTTAACCCTTTGACATATTTAAATGTTTCGATCATGTCCCCCCTTTCCCTTCTGTCCTCCAGACTATACAGATTGAGTTCATGGAGTCTTTCCTGATACATTTTATGCTTAGGACCTTCCACCATTCTTGTAGCCCGTCTTTGGACCCGTTCAATTTTGTCAATATCTTTTTGTAGGTGAGGTCTCCAGAACTGAACACAGTATTCCAAATGTGGTCTTGATAATACTACTACTAACACAGTTTTAATAAATATACGGCTCAAAAAATAAAGGGAACACTCAAATAGCACATCCTAGATCTGATTGAATGAAATATTTCATTTGCACAACTATTCCATTTGCACAACAGCATGGGACTGTCAATCAGTGTTGCTTCCTAAGTGGACAGTTTGATTTCACAGAAGTTTGATTTACTTGAAGTTATATCCTGTTTTTTAAGTGTTCCCTTAATTTTTTTTGAGCGGTGTAGTTTGGCAGTGTGGAATTAATTGTTTAGCAGATTGATGGCATTCAGGGGGAAAAACATATTACCTATGGTGTTTACATCTGCATTTCGCTTTAATATCACAAGTCATGCTTTGAAAATACATGTCATTTCTCATTTCTCTCACCCTCTTGCTTCATAACAATGGGTTCATCATAATTCGAAGTGAAGCAAGATAATGGTATAATCAGTGTTCCCTCTAATTTTTTGGGGGGGTGGGCGGAAAAGTATAGTGTCTGAGCGGCAGTCCCTTCGGGACTGGGCGGCACAGAAATAATAAACAAACAAACAAACAAACAAATAAAAAACCCACCCTGTTTTGCCTCAGAGTTTTCGGAGAGGGGCGGCATATAAATCCAATAAAACAATAAAACAATAAACAGAGAATTTCAAAATAAAATACTGTACTGTGTGTCTATAACAGTGAGCTCATAATAGGGCAACTCTATCAATATCAAAATGCCACTTAAATAGTTGAGCTAGTTTCAAACTAGATTTTGATTTTCTTTCTCTCTTCCTTACTCCCATTCTTTTTCTTTCTCTTTTCCTTCCTCTCTTTTTTCTATCTGTTTCTCTCTCTTCCTCTCTTCCTCTCTTCCTCTCTCTCTCCTTCCCTCTCACTCTTTCCCTCTCGGCTTCTGGGCAGGTTTGAAAAACTCTGAGTTGATGATGATTTTTAAGTGAGCGATTGCTCACTGCTCAGCTTAGAGGGAACTATGGGTATAATATTTAGTTCTTGTTCCATGTTTTGTTTGCTCAATGGTAAAAGAAAGAAAGGAATTCTTTGTCAGCTGCATGGAGATTTGCAGAAAAATCTTTTTGAGTCCTGTTTCCATCGCTTCATCTTTTGGGGAGGGGTTGGTCTTGATAATGCCTTGCAAAAAAAACCCTCCAAAAATAACAAAACACACAGAGAGAAAAACACCAGAGAAGGGAAAAAATCCATTTAAGAAATGCCCCACCCAGCTCAAAATAAAAAGCCCTAGAGATATTCCTTGCCAGGAAATTTTCCCTTCTTGGCCTCCTTTTCTGAATGAGATCATTTTCTTCTTCTGCAAAGGACAGTTACGACCACATTGGCACACAACATTGCTGTTGCTAAGCGAGACATTTGTTAAGTGAGTTTCGTCCCTGTGCTGTCCCCAGAGACAGAGATAGTTGGACTGTATTTAGGCATGTTTCTTTAAGATATTGCATTAGGGGAAATGTAGTGAAATTGCACTCTGGGTAATGTAGTTCTACATGTGACCACATTTGTGTATTCCTATTGGCTCTGACTCGGGATGAGGGGTAATTGGAGAGAACATTCCAGAGGGTCTTTGTCTTCACTCTTTCACTAAGCCAACCAGCATGTAGATGCTCTACCTAGAGCCCAGGTCAATTCAACCTCTTTTTACCTGCACAATGGGAAAGATTATACTGCAGAAGAATCGCATCATAACTGTGAGTTATTGTGAGAATGCCTGTAATAAAATGATCTGTGACATCTCTTTGTGCTGAGTTATCTGACTGGGAAAAGTTGAGCTTGTACCAGAACAGTCCCGCTTTTACAACATCACTTGCCCAGGGCTATTAAGTGAATCGCTGCTGTCGATCAATCGGTCACATGGTTGTCAAACGAACCCGACTTCCTCGTTGTCACAAAAGGGGATCACATGACCACGGACACTGCAATCCGTCACAAATGGGTCAATTGCCAAGATTTGAATCCCGCGAGAACAGAGCCATTGTGAAGGTTGTAACTGTGAAAAATGATCGTAAGTCACATTTTTCAATGTCACGGTAACTTTGAGTGGTCACTAACTCTTGTAAGTTTTATAGATCCAATTATATGATAAAATGTGTTAGTCATTAGAATAGAATAGGGAATAGAATAGAAAAGAGAATAGAGAATAGAACTTTATTGTCACTTTGTACACTAATCAGCATACAAATTTCGTTGCATTCAGCTCTGAAAGGATAACCTTTGTGTATAATCCCACAATATACACAGATATAAGAAGCAGGCAATTGTTTCCTCAAAGTTTCAATTTATTTTAACAGAGCCATGTTGACACATCTGGGTGAAACCCAAATCGGGAGTCCCCGGGGTTTATCCACCCAGTTGAAAGTTCAAACCCTTATCCCCACACTCCCCAATCTTCAACTGCCACCCTGGCAAGAATCCACCCATCTCCTTCCGAGCAGGTGCAGGAGTGCGAAGACAAAGGACGACCTTGACAATCTAGAAGTAATTTATTATGACTATATGCATACATCCCTCATGCAATCCCCCCTCCCAAATTCCTACATTTTAAAATAGCATAAGGTGTGGCAGGCCCAAGACCCCGGGTAAAATGGCTTTGGCCTGGCAGGCCTCCTTAAGGCTCAGTCCCCAGGCGTGCCTTGTAAAGAAGGGTGGGGCAGTCTCCTCCTGAGTAGCGGGCTCTGTCTGCACTGTTCTCGCCTTCTCTCCACTCTCCATGCTCTTGGATCAGGAGGGGTGGTCCTTGCCCATCGCTCTGTCTTTCATGTTCACTGCTTAGCCTCTCTTGGTCCTCCCGTTCCTCCCTGCCTAGAAGCCATCCCAATCCTGAAAGGCCCTGGTCTGACTGGGCCTGCTCCTCCCCATTTCCCCCCAAAGCCAACAGAGCCATCCCCTCGATCTCTGTCGTCTCCAGTTCCAGCTCATCTTCCCCCACAGATTCAGGCTCCAATGTGTTGTGGTTAGCTCTGGCCCAGCTCCTGCCCCAAGAAATGTGCAGGTGGATGTGGGGGAAACATCCACATGCCGCAGGCCTGTTTTGCTCCCAATGGAATCTGCCAATGAAGCTTCCTCTGACCAAGGAAGCGTGAGTGACAAGGAAGAGGGGAGTTTGGCAGACAGCCCAGGAGGAGATCAATCATCTGTATCATCCTTGGATTCTGAACAAGAATTAATGACACATCCACACATATGTAGAGTGATGCATAGGAGACAACAACTGAAGGATTATTACAAGAGAAAATGAGGCCACCTGTGGTTGGGTGGGGCTGCTGTAATTAGTGCTGCAGATAAAAAGAACAGTGTGCTGGTTTAGCCTTGTGGCAGTTTATCTGATTCACTGTTTCGTCAAGATCATGGTTTTTGTGCTGTTCAAGATTGTGTGTGGACTCTCTGGACTTTAGAATTGGACTCAATTTCCCAGTTATTGGGTGAGCAGTTGGACTGCATTTAACCTGTGCCTTGCGTGTACCAGAAAATCCCTTTGACATTTAAAAAGGGAGCTGTTTCTGTTTTTCTGCTTATAAAAACTTTTGGGTTTTCCTTTTATCGTGTGGTGTGTGTCTTCCTGGACTAATTACCCTGTAATTACGGGCAGTTGAGACACGCCGGCAGAACACAGTGGGGGCGTGACAGATGACTGAATTTTGATTCCCAGAATTCCTCATCCAGCCTGCTTTGTGGCCTTCAAGTGCCTTTCCACGCTAATCGAGCTGAGCCGAAGCCTTCTTTTCAACTTTGCCTTGCTTGGAGACCAGCCCAAGGACTGGAGAACTTCCCACAATGTCCTCCTCGCTAATCAAATATTGATCGTGAAAGCTTTGGGCCCGTTATTACGACTTCTAGGAAGTTCCCGCGATGGAGCAGAGTGGAAACGGCTTGTCCGAGGTGGAATTGTGGGTCTCTGCCAAACTCGGAGGCGGCCGCTAAGTGGCTAAATGGCTAAATGGCTCAGGAGATATTGCCAAAGCTTCATTAATCCTCTCGATCTTCTTGAGGCTTTCTTGATCAGGGTGGGTCCGTTAAAAGCTCCTAGTTCTCTGCTTTCAAGAGAGCTCCGAAAATCCCTTTTGGCACATCGATCTGCCTGTGTGCGTTTTCCTTGGCTCAGCTACCCTCTCCGTTCATTTTGGAAAAATAAAGTCATCCTTTTCAGAAACAGAAAATTAAGGTATGGTGTTTCTAAAGGCAACACACCATTTTTTCCAAAGCTGACGGGCTTAGGACAGTGTTGGCGCACTACCCACCTGGACTTCCGGTTTCTGGCACACATGCGTGTGTGAAGACCAGCTGGTGCACGCATGTCAGGGGCGGATTCCCATTTCTGCCCCTACCAGTGAGCTACACACCCAACTTCACTTCTGCATGCGCCTGCATGCGTCCCAGCGTGGTTTTGCTTCTGCGCATGTGCAGCAAGCAAAATTTTGCAGTGGTTGCTGCTACCCCTGCTATCGGTGCGCTGCATGCACAGCTATGAATCTGCGCAGATTTTGCTTCTGAGCATGGGCAGGAAGCAAAATCTTACAAGGGGAAGTGCACGAGATTTCGGCATTATTTTGCTTCTGCGCATGCGCAGAAGCAAAAAAAATTGCTGAAATGTCATGCGTTTGGGTGTCCCCTTGCAAGATTTTGCTTCCTGCGCATGTGCATATGCGCGCAGGAGAACAGAAGCTGCACGTACAGGGCAACTTTCAGTCCACAGAGAGGGGCGGCATATAAATCCAATTTTAAACAAACAAACAAACAAACAAACAACTTTTGCTACCGGTGTACCATCCTTATCCATACCAGTAGCAACCCAATACTGATGCATGTGCACTGGCTTTCTAGTCTTCTGATTTCTGGTGTGCATGCATGCACAAAGACCAGCTGGTCAGAGCACATGTGCACACCGGAAACTATACTCTCTCTTCTATTCTTTCTCTAATTCTATTTATTTATTTGTTTGTTTATTTGTTTATTTTGTCCAATACACAATACAATACATATTTCCTCGAAGGTGTCCTCTATTACCTTAATTGTGTATTATTGTGTATTGGACAAAATAAATAAATAAATAAATAAAAATAAAAAAAGAGCAACTGCTGACAGCTCACATGCCCGGAGAGAGGGCTCTGCATGCCACTTCTGGCCATAGGTTTGCCATTACAGGCTTAGAACAAGGATTCTCAATCTTGGCTTCTTTAAGGCAAGTGGACTTCAACCCCCAGAATTCCCCAGCCAACATGCTTAAAGCATGATGGCGGCTATGGGATTCTGGGAGTTGAAGTCCATGCACCTCGGAAGTATATTGACAAGGGAATGAGAGGAGTTGAAACCCATTCATCTTGAAGTGTGCTAATAACAGGGGAATTCAGAAACTTGAAATCCACTCAATTTGAAAAATTTTGGCTAGGGGATTCTGGGAGTTGAAGTCCTCACACTTAAGCCAAGATGGCTGGAGGATTCTGGGAGTTGAAATCCACACTTCTGGAAGCAAGCTAGCTAGGGAATTCTGGGAGTTGAAGTCCATTCATCTTGAAATATACTAACTGGAGAATTCTGGAACTTGAAGTCCACCTATTTTGAAATATGCTGGCTGGGGGAATTTGGGGAGTTGAAATCATCACACTTAAGCCAAGATAGCTACCTGACTGTGGTTACTTCCCCAAACCCAAAAAACTTTAACCTTAAGACTGTCTACAGTCAACCTCACCCCGTTCCTAAGAGGCCTGTAAGGGGCGTGCATAAGTGCACCATTGTGCCTACCCTCCCTATCTTACTGTCATTGTCCTCTCGTTACTTTTTACTGATGTTTATACAAACTACTACAAACTAACCATATTCAAAGCAGCACGAAGCCAATAACGTCAGCCTGATGATGGCGAATGTGATTTCGCTGAAACGTCGCAAAGACATTCAAAATATTACACAGGGAAAAACCCAAACTCAGAACAATCTACATACATATACCCGTGAAAATCTACAAAAACAAACTTCTACTATCATATAAGGGTTGTGCATAAGTGCACCAGTATGCCTTCTGTCCCCCGTCCAATTGTCTCTCCTTATCTCATTTATCTTTTCTTCCTTTCAAATATGTTCACCTATACTTTTATATCTTATCTTCTATTCTTTATTTATATTACTACATATCTATTCTCTTCAATGTATATTATGTATTGGACTAAATAAATAAATAAATAAATATACATGTTTGACAAATAAATAAAAAATAAAATAAAATAATAAAATAAATAATACAAATAAAATAATAAAATAAATAATAAAATAAATAAATAAATAAATAAATAAATAAAATAAAATAATAAAATGAATTGAAATGAATTGAAATGAATTGAAATGAAATAATAAAATAAAATAAAATAAAATAATAAAATAAAATAAAATAATAAAATGAATTGAAATGAATTGAAATGAATTGAAATGAATTGAAATGAAATAATAAAATAAAATAAAATAAAATAAAATAAAATAAAATAAAATAAAATAAAATAAAATAAAATAAAATAAAATAAAATAAAATAAAATAAAATAAAATAAAATAAAATAATAAAATAAAATAAAATAAAATAAAATAAAATAATAAAATAAAATAAAATAATAAAATGAATTGAAATGAATTGAAATGAATTGAAATGAATTGAAATGAAATAATAAAATAAAATAAAATAAAATAAAATAAAATAAAATAAAATAAAATAAAATAAAATAAAATAAAATAAAATAAAATAATAAAATAAAATAAAATAAAATAAAATAATAAAATAAAATAATAAAATGAATTGAAATGAATTGAAATGAATTGAAATGAATTGAAATGAAATAATAAAATAAAATAAAATAAAATAAAATAAAATAAAATAAAATAAAATAAAATAAAATAAAATAAAATAAAATAAAATAAAATAAAATAAAATAAAATAAAATAAAATATAAAATAAAATAAATAAAATCCAGTTTAGGATCAAAGGTCACAAGTGATCCGGACTTTATGAAAATGACCACCATGTTATAGGGGGGAGGTAGGACTCCATCTTGACCTTTTGAGAACCTAGAGACACCTGGTTGTCTCCTGAAAACACTGGATGAAAACAGGCGCTGGCTATCTTCTTATCCACCGAGGTATCATTTATGTATTTATTTATTTATTTATTATTTGGATTTGTATGCCGCCCCTCTCCGAAAACTCTACTTTGCAGGGCTGTTAGGAAGATACATAAGAGGGGCCTAAAACCAATTCCCTGACTTGGCCAGCTTATTCCTTCCAAAAAAATGAAAGCGAAGACTCAGAGGTTGCAACATGAGTCAGCAAATACACACAGACACAAAAAGGGATGCGCGAACGCACAATTCAGGATTTATAATAAATGTGTCGGAAAGAAGAGAGAGTGGTGCAGGACGGATTTTAAAGCTTCTTGCCTCTAGGCAATGGGGACTTGGCAGCCCAGCCTTTCTCCAAACCTTTCCAGTTGGATTGCGTGCTGAAATAGACAAAGGGATCTCTGGCTGTGGACAATTTGAGGCAAAAACAAAACAAAGCACACACACAAACACAAACCCAGCAACAGCTTAGCTTCCTCTCAGTCAGCCAGAAAGAGCAGGTCTGGTCTGGCCCACTAGGCAGATAGCAATACAGGAAGACTGGGATGGAGGCAGGGCTGGGCTGAACAGTCAGAATCAGAATAGAGATGGAAAGGGACCTTGGAGGTCTTCTAGTCCAACCCTCTGCTCAAGCAGGAGACCCTACCATTTCGGACAAGCGACTGTACAGTCTTTTCTTAAAAGCCATGCCAATGATATCGCATCTCAGACATTAACACCCTTGAAAATGTCCAAAGATACTTCACCAGAAGAGCCCTTCACTCCTCCACTTGAAACAGAATACCCTACGAGACTAGACTTTCAATCCTGGGCCTAGAAAGCTTAGAACTAAGATGCCTTAAACAAGATCTAAGTATTGCCCACAAGATCATATGCTGCAATGTCCTGCCTGTCGGTGACTACTTCAGCTTCAACTACAACAACACAAGAGCACACAACAGATTTAAACTTAATATTAACCGCTCCAAACTTGAGTGTAAAAAATATGACTTCATATTTTAAACGACAACTTAACCGAGTTGTCGAAGCGTGGAACTCATTAACGGACTCCATAGTGTCATCCCCAAACCCCCAACACTTTACCCTTAGATTATCCACGGTTGACCTATCCAGATTCCTAAGAGGTCAGTAAGGGGCGAGTACAAGTGCACTAGAGTGCCTTCCGTCCCCTGTCCTATTGCTCTCCTATATCTCCTATACCTTTCTTCTATTCCTATATCTCTTCTTCTGTTCTTTCATTGAAATGTTCTATTACTATATCTTCTCTTCTATTCTTTCTTAGACATATTTTACTACGGTATGAGTATCTCCTCTATAACCTTCATCATCATCATTATTATTATTATTATTATTTATTGGATTTGTATGCCGCCCCTCTCCGCAGACTCGGGGCAGCTAACAACAGCAGTAAAACAGTATATAACAAAATCCAATACTAAAAAACAGTTAAAAACCCATTATATAAAAAAACCAGTCATACATACAAACATACCATACATAAAATTGTAAAGGCCTCATGTATTTTACTATGTGTGGATATATATATATACCCACTAAAATCCTCATTGTGTATTGGACTAAATAAATGAATGAATGAATGAATGAATGAATGAATGAATGAATGAATGAATAAATAAATAAATAAATAAATAAATAAATAAATAATGGGACATCTGCAGTTTCTGGTGGCAAGCTGTTCCACTGGTTAATTTATTTTATTTATTTATTTATTATTTGGATTTGTATGCCGCCCCTCTCCGAAGACTCGGGGCGGCTCACAACAAGTGAAAACAAATCATAAATAATCCAATTAATTAAAATATTTAAAGATTTAAAAAACCCCATATACTAACAGACACACACACAAGCATACCATGTATAAATTAAACGTGCCCAGGGGGAGATGTTTAATTTCCCCATGCCTGACGGCAAAGGTGGGTTTTGAGGAGTTTACGGAAGGCAGGAAGAGTAGGGGCAGTTCCAGAGAGCCGGTGCCGCCACAGAGAAGGCTCTTCCCCTGGGGCCCGCCAACCGACATTGTTTAGTTGACGGGACCCGGAGGATGCCCACTCTGTGGGACCTAATCGGTTGCTGGGATTCGTGCAGCAGAAGGCGGTCTCGGAGATATTCTGGTCCGATGCCATGAAGGGCTTTAAAGGTCATAACCAACACTTTGAATTGTTCTCACTGCTAGGAAAGTCCCCCTTAACGTCTAGCTTCTTGGATTAGCTTCCTGTCAAGGTTCCAGGCATCCTCCAAATTTATCATCCAACTCAAGGCATTCCTCAAAGTTCCAATTTATTGCCGGAGCCATCCAGGCACCTCCACCAAGGAACCCGAATCTGAGTTGAAAATTCACGTCCTTTGTCCCCCACACCCACAAACCTATCACGTTGGCCATTCAGGTTGTGCCAGCGTGGCCAGTCCTCCTTCCACTTCCGCCCAGGTGGGTGGGCATAGGATGGCTTTGAACCACTCGAAATAATGCTTTGTGGCTACATCTGTTCCCTCCTGAAAATCGCCCCTTCTTAGTCCCCATAAACATCAGGCCACCTATAGATAGTGTGGAAAGCTGTTGATTTAGCACCAGCTTTTGCACGGGCTTGACATTTACATCCATTGTGCTTGGATTCCTCTCTCCTTAAGTTGTGGGCGCTTCATCGCTGGAAGCTTTTAAGAAATGACTCTCAAAAATGGTGTAAGTCAAAAATGCGGTACTGGTAGGAATCTGCTACTGGAGAATCTGGATTCGCTTAACGA